>NC_057800.1:223676613-223758622 GCF_018294505.1 Triticum aestivum | reverse complement strand
TAACGGTAGCCGCCGCTACTACAAGGAAGCTAGGCCCCGATACCATAGCCAGGGGCAATGGTGCTACAAGGTTGGCAACAGGGGCCACCATGCGTGTTGCACTCCAACGGGGGTGGGGTGCTGCATGGTGGCACTTCGTGCTAAAAAGGCACATGTCGCAATGCTGCAAGAGGAGCGTTGCAACATCGACCGCACACAGTTGTAAGGAGTTGTGAGAAGTGCTTCGATGGCGACCGTGGTATGCTATGAAGATGCCAATGACTAAAGTGAAGGAGGAGGGTGATGTGTGTTGTGATGGGCAGTGGATGCTACGACAGGGAGATGCCCGATGATGTCTGTTACAATAGGGCCTCCAGGGGTGCTGCAAGAGCAGAGCAGGGATGAGGGTTCACAACATCACCCACTGCTCGCAGCATCACCGATGCTAGGAGGTCATGTGACTGCAGCATCACCCTTGTTGTGATGTGGGCATCGTCGCGCTGCTAGCTCATCGAGTTGCAGCATCACCACTGCTACAATGAGGAACGACGTCGGTGCCGTGAGCTCATTTGTCCGGAATGTAGAGATTGCCGACGCTGGGATGGGGACGGCGTCGGTGCAACGAGTTCATCAGTTGACAACATAAGTCATTGTTGCGAAGTATGCGACGTCGTCGTCGAACAGTGCTTGTTCCTACTATAAGAGCGGCACTACGAGTGGGTTGTGCTGGGACGTGAGAAGAATATAAGGAATGAGGAAGGGGAGGGACAACCGTATGTTGCATTGACCAAATCAAATGACCATGTGGCCTAGCTCATCGAGTTGCAGCATCACCACTGCTACAATGGGGAACAACGCCGGTGCCGCGAGCTCATTTGTCCGGAATGTAGAGATTGCCGATGCTGGGATGGGGACGGTGTTGGTGCAACGAGCTCATCAGTTGACAACATAAGTCATTGTTGCGAGGTATGCGGCATCGCCGTCGAACGGTGCTTGTTCCTACTACAAGAGCGGCACTACGAGTGGGTTGTGCTGGGACGCGAGAAGAAAATAAGGAATGAGGAAGGGGAGGGACAACCGTATGTTGCATTGACCAAATCAAATGACCATGTGGGGGCAGATTGGACGTTTGGTGAGCTGGCTGATTTGTGATCCCCTAAAGAAACTGTTGGGTATACCTTCTACCTCAGATCCGAAGGCAAGATCTTTGTTGCCAAGAATGGGTCCTTTCTAGAGAAAGAGTTTCTCTCGAAAGAAATAAGTGGGAGGAAGGTAGAACTTGATGAAGTATTACCTCTTGAACCGGTAAGTGGCGCAGCTCAAGAAAATGTTCCTGAGGTGCCTGCACCGACTAGAGAGGAAGTTGATGATGATGATCATGAAATTTCAGATCAAGTTGCTACTGAACTTCGTAGGTCCACAAGGACACGTTCCGCACCAGAGTGGTACGGTAACCCTGTATTGGAAATCATGTTGTTAGACAACGATGAACCTTCGAACTATGAAGAAGCGATGGCGGGCCCAGATTCCGACAAATGGGTGGAAGCCATGAAATCCGAGATAGGATCCATGTATGAAAAGGAAGTATGGACTTTGACTGACTTGCCCGTTGATCGGCGAGCCATAGAAAATAAATGGATCTTTAAGAAGAAAATAGACGCGGATGGTAATGTGACCATCTATAAAGCTTGGCTTGTCGCTAAGGGTTATCGACAAGTTCAAGGGGTTGACTACGATGAGACTTTCTCACCCGTAGCGAAGCTGAAGTCCGTCCGAATCATGTTAGCAATTGCCGCATTCTATGATTATGATATATGGCAAATGGACGTCAAAACGGCATTCCTTAATGGTTTCCTTAAGGAAGAACTGTATATGACGCAGCCGGAAGGTTTTGTCGACCCTAAGAATGCTAACAAGGTATGCAGGCTCCAGCGATTCATTTATGGGCTGGTGCAAGCATCTCCGAGTTGGAACATTCGCTTTGATGAGATGATCAAAGCGTTTGGGTTTATGCAAACTTATGGAGAAGCCTGCGTTTACAAGAAAGTGAGTGGGAGCTCTGTAGCATTTCTCATATTATATGTAGATGACATACTTTTGATGGGAAATGATATAGAACTTTTGGACAGCATTAAGGCCTACTTGAATGAGAGTTTTTCAATGGAGGACCTTGGAGAAGCTGCTTATATATTAGGCATCAAGATCTATAGAGATAGATCAAGACGCCTCATAGGTCTTTCACAAAGCACATACCTTGATAAGATATTGAAGAAGTTCAATATGGATTAGTCTAAGAAGGGGTTCTTGCCTGTGTTGCAAGGTGTGAAATTGAGCTCAGCTCAATGTCCGACCACGGCAGAAGATATAGAAGAGATGAGTGTCATCCCCTAAGCCTCAGCCATAGGGTCTATTATGTATGCCATGCTGTGTACCAGACCTGATGTAAACCTTGCCGTAAGTTTGGTAGGAAGGTACCAAAGCAATCCCGGCAAGGAAAACTGGACAGCGGTCAAGGATATCCTCAAGTACCTGAAAAGGACTAAGGACATGTTTCTCGTTTATGGAGGTAACGAAGAGCTCGTCGTAAAGGGTTACGTCGATGCTAGCTTCGACACAGATCTGGATGACTCTAAGTCAGAAACCGGATACGTATATATGTTGAATGGTGGAGCAGTAAGCTGGTGCAGCTGCAAGCAGAGCGTCGTGGCGGGATCTACATGTGAAGCGGAGTACATGGCAGCCTTGGAGGCAGCGCATAAAGAAATTTGGGTGAAGGAGTTCATCACCGACCTAGGAGTCATGCCCAATGCGTCGGGGCCGATCAAACTCTTCTGTGACAACACTGGAGCTATTGCACTTGCCAAGGAGCCCAGGTTTCACAAGAAGACCAGGCACATCAAGCGTTGCTTCAACTCCATTCATGAAAATGTTCAAGATGGAGACATAGATATTTGTAAAGTACATACGGATCTGAATGTCGCAGATCCATTGACTAAACCTCTCCCTAGAGCAAAACATGATCAACACCAGAATTCCATGGGTGTTCGATTCATCACAATGTAACTAGATGATTGACTCTAGTGCAAGTGGGAGACTGTTAGAAATATGCCCTAGAGGCAATAATAAAATGATTATTATATTTCCTTGTTCATGATAATTGTCTATTATTCATGCTATAATTGTATTATCCGGAAATCGTAATACATGTGTGAATACATAGACCACAATGTGTCCCTAGTGAGCCTCTAGTTGACTAGCTCGTTGATCAACAAATAGTCATGGTTTCCTGGCTATGGACATGGGGATGTCATTGATAACGAGACCACATCATTAGGAGAATGATGTGATGGACGAGACCCAATCCTAAGCTTAGCTCAAAGATCGTGTAGTTCGTGTACCCAACAGTTACTTGGGGTGCCTTGGGCATCCCCAAGCTTGAGCTCTTGCCTCTCTTCCTTCTTCTCACATCGAGACCTTCTCGATCATCGAACACTTCATCCACACAAAACTTCAACAGGAAACTCGGTAAGATCCGTTAGTATAATAAAGCAAATCACTACTATAAGTACTGTTGCAAACCAATTCATATTTTTTTGCATTGTATCTACTGTAATCTAACTTTTCCATGGCTTAATCCACTGATATAAATTGATAGTTTCATCAAAACAAGCAAACTATGCATCAAAAACAGAATCTGTCTAAAACATAACAGTCTGTAATAATTTGAACATTCACCATACTTCTGATACTTTAAAAAGTATGCCAAAATTAGGAAAAATAAACAATTTGTATAGAAAGATAGTGCAAAAAGAATCAGAACCATTTGATGTTCCAGTAAAAATGTAAAATCGTGCGCTACAACCAAAGTTTCTGTCCTGCACCGCACAAACCAACAAGCATTGTAAACATCCTAAAGGCAAACCTTGGCACATTATTTTTGTAATACAATGGAATTGTACAAGGGGATAATTATTTTTGTTTAAAAGTTTCTGTAATCAAGATTCACAAAGTTTCCGTGAGCATGAACAAAGTTCAAGGCTAGCTCCCACTTCAACAATGCTTGTCTTTCTCACTTTTGCTTTTCTTTTTGAAAAGTTTTGGGTTCCCCTCTTTATTTATTTTTTGTTTTTAAACTATATAAAAGCACTCAACAGAAATAAATGACTCTCTAAAACTTCTGGGTTGTCTCCTTGCCAGCGCTTTCTTTAAAGCCATTAAGCTAGGCATATAGTGCTGAAGTAATGGATCCACCCGGATCCCAAGGTATATCAAAGCCAATTTTAATTTACAATGATTTGTAATTTAGTAGTGAGCACAAAGTAACATATATCATACAACAACGAAGTCTAACTCTCTTCTTATGCATCGACATGTCATAAAAGAACAATTCATGCACACAAAGTAAAGGCCAATGCATAGTATAAACAGTTTCTTGCAATTTTACCATGTTGGAAACATAGAGAGATGGAGATATAGTTCCCCTCTCATAATAACTAGATCATTTAAGGCGCGCGTTGCTGCGCCCATCTATTTTTGCACTCTAATGTTAAGGATTGATACAAATATATTGTTTTAATATGATAATGTACTGTATATATTTGTAACTTTAAGCTAATTTGGTCTACCATACCCTAAATCAGTGATGGGCGTTCACTTGTTGTGATTGCGCTGCTTTATTTCGTTCGCTTGTTGTAATTGCACTGCTCTATTTTATAATCCATCATTTTTAGTTGATTAGTTTTTTAACACAATTTTTAGCTGATTAGTTGGGGTTACATAGTCCAGGAAAAGAGCTCATTGGTCTCCCTCAGTGTTAAAAGGATTCAATATTTCCACTAATGACATACCTGGACTGCCTAAAGGCAATATGCACTACCCAATTTATAATCTCTTCTATCAAGAATGTGCAGAAGAATCCATGAACATAATATTGAACCCACGTTGGAATGTTGTGGCTCTTAGTTGCCATGGCCTTCCTTCTCCTCTCCCGAACATGGCCTTAGTCCTTGGGTGGCTAGGCAGGCTTGTCATTCTTCCCTTGCCGTTGTGCTCGCCATTCTCAATCTGCCTTATGATTCATCAGGGCCACCTACCTCTCGGCATAATCCGTCTTGGACAATTTAGCATCTGATTGTGTTTTCTTCTTTACTTGAAAGCCAGAATTGCTGCAGAATTGCAAGTGTAAGTGGTACACAACACTGGTAATGGTCATAATTAGCTAACAAAAAGAAACCTGATGTGCTCATGGGAGGGTCACTTTATCTTTTTACATGCGCAAAGCAAACAAGTACCGTACATTCATTAGAAGTGTGAGTTTTTCCATGCCAATACTATTAATAAGAAAGATCATGTGGCTCATTTCATGATATAGGGAATATATACACATTGGAAATCAAATAACAGTATGATTGGTTCCTTTTGGCCAATTGAATTTTTTTGCTAAGCCTAAGATTTTGGGAGCATCAATGAATATGCCTTCTTATAAATAAAACATCAGTAGTGATGATTTCACCTTGTACATATGGAACCATGCAAGATGAATAGCCTTTCAGATGTTTTTTCGCACTTGAAATAGCCTAACTTCTAGTTAGAGCATCAGGAAGCTATCAAGAAGTTTCCTGACCAGTGTACAACAGATTAAAAAAATCCAACCGTCAAGTTTCCTGTCAACTGCGTATCACAATTTCTACTGACAAGATCAGATATATGATGTTATCAATGAGATGGATCAGCTTAACATGATATTTTTTTAATTATGCACGCATGTAGCTTAAGTCAAGTAAATTAAAAGAATTGTGTGCTGAGAGTTTGTTGGTTCATTATATACAGTAGATTAAAAGAACCCAGGCACTTCATGGTTCAGAATATGCATGGGAGTACATTGGTAGCAGCAACAACACAAGACATCGATTCATAAGCAGTAAAGTCAATATATGCTATATCATGCATGTATGTATACATTCGTCCTTTCTTGGCATGTTGTACCATATATTTAGGAAAGAGATTGTTGGTGTTTTCTTGGCATCACCTCTTTCTAGAATATCTTGATTGTGTTTTTTGTCCATTTTACTGTATCATTATAAGAAATCTGCTGGATACATCAACAAACAGTACCATGTCATGAGTAAAACATATACATGGATTCACACGTCCTAGATAGATGGATGTTAAAGTATGAAGGGATCAGCTCTGCTAGTCTACGTGAACTAATTAGCTGGATATCAGCTGTTGCAGATTGTCAGGAGAAGAATACTCCAAGCCAATATACAAGAATCAACCTCCAAGATTTGCCCAAATCAATTAACCAGAAACAGGATGAGCACTTCCTGTACAAAATTGAGATTGAAAACACATTAGCACATTGGAATCACTGGGTGGGAGAGGCAAATTGTAGGGGAAATAAATTCTGCAGGAAAGACGAAGATGAAGAAGCAACCTAACCAAAAACATATTTTCACACATGCGCATGAACTCAAGCATGTGTAGGTTGCCAGTAACGTACCTGGATTAATCGTGGACAGTAAGTGACATACTTAACTACCAAGAATAGGAACTACCTTCACGCCGGCTGATAGCCTTCAATGACCTATAACCAAACGAAGGTGTGGTTCCTGTCTCCTTGTCTAAATCACCTTCTGGAAGCTGCATTGCGGCCGTCTCTCTGTCTAAATCACCTGCTGGAAGCTGGTCGCCTTGCTCTACATTAATCGTCCATGCCTACGTCGAGCCACCCTGCATCACGCCGCTTTGCGAGCCGAATCACCGCACTTCGCACGCCATCGGCATGCCCCCGCATCACCTCCGCCTCGTCCTCATAGGTCAGCCTCGCTGGCTTTTATTCCCTCTCCCTAACAGATCGATTGGATCGGATGAAAGGCAAGGAGGAAGAAGCATATATACACATACCACCTAGTAGAAACTGAAGTTTCAAGGAGATGAGTCGTCAGCCCGGCCATGAATGCGTGCTTCAATACAAAAGTATGATTGCATGTTTGAAGTCTGAGCGAAGTAGTTACCAGCAGATGAGGCGCCGGCCATTAGAAACAGACCATCCTGCCGCGCCGCTGGACCGACGGACCATGGAGGCGATGTACGCCTCGTCCGTGCAAACCCAGCACAGCCGCCGATGCAATCCGAGACCGTGGTCAGGCCGCACAATCAGAACAGAGGAGGAGTAGGGTCGCGACCGGTTTTAGGGTTGTACACTTCTGCGTTTTATAATTGCGTGTTGCGTTGGATGGGGTGGTAGTATAGGCCCAGTACGCCAGTAGGCCCAATTGAACCACAGACGTCCAAAAAAACCGCTGGAGCAGCGGCCCGAGAAGGCTAGCCCAGCCTGACAGGTGATTTAGCCTGTACAGAAGATTAGGTGGGATTAAGAGCAAATCTGACGGTCAAAAAAGCCTAAAACTGTCGATCCAACGGATAGAAATGTTGATGGCCTGGGAGGGCTGGAAAAGTGCTCAGTTATAATGTATTTAAATTGCAAGTAGGAGCAGAAAGCACATGCATATTATATTCATCAAAATCATCATGTGTAATAGTAAAGAGCAACCCATCAATATAAGCACAAACTTCTCCGATATAGTGTAGTTTGGAGAATTCAAAAAGATAATATGACTATCATGTGTGGGTGCAATAGCAACAATTTCATGTTTAACATAAGGAACTATAGCAAATTCATCTCCATAAGCATAATTCATATTGGCATCTTGGCCACATGCATAGCAAGCATCATCAAAAAGGGATATTTCAAAAGAATCAACGGGATCATATTAATTATCATAGCATTCATCCTTCGGTAAGCACGAAGGGGAATTAAACAATGTATGAGTTGAAGAGTTACTCTCATTAGAAGGTGGGCACGGGTGATCAATTCGCTCTTCCTCTTTTTGTTCTTCGCTCTCCTCCTCATCTTTTTCATCCAATGAGCTCATAGTTTCATCAATTTCTTCTTCCATAGATTCCTGCAAAATATTAGTCTCTTCTGGGACAGCGGAGACTTTCTCAATAAACGCATCAATATCGGAATTGTATTCATAATTCTCATAACAATATTTAAGGATAGCTAAATTTTCAGGTCTGTAGATAGTATCATGAAGATTTTCATATTCTTTGAACATAGATTCAATTTCATAAGCACCCATAAAAGCAACAAATTCTTCTATTTGTTCCACATCATAGTAGTCATATATACCTCTAGCATAAGAAGCCAAGGTTTCATTATCATTAAATTTGCATGAAAAGGGAAGGTGTGGAGACTTCATCCTAGAGCAACAAGTATAATCATATCTCAAGCATAGGTGCCTAGCATACCACTTCAACATATAAATTTGATCCCATAATAGTTTCTCTTTTTGAGTCAAGCGATAATCCCTAAAGTATTCACGTTGATCCAACGTGTCTCCCATTACCAAATTGAATAGGGTTTTCTCTGGATTATCAAAGTAGTACATAATATCTGTCACATAACGAGCATCGAGGGTTTTAGGAGGTTCCTCATCTCCATGAGCAGCAAGTACACCTAATTTATTTGGTATTTTGTGTTCCATATCCATAACTAAAGATAAAGAACAACTAAGAACAGCAAATAAAAATTACTTAGTGATAAAGCAAACAAGCACACACGAGAATATCCACCCCACGCTATTGCTCCCCGGCAACGGCGCCAGAAAAAGGTCTTGATAACCCACAAGTATAGGGGATCGTAATAGTTTTCGATAAGTAAGAGTGCCGAACCCAACGAGGAGCTAAAGGTAGAACAAATATTCCCTCAAGTTCTATCGACCACCGATACAACTCTACACACGCTTGACGTTCGCTTTACCTAGAACAAGTATGAAACTAGAAGTACTTTGTAGGTGTTGTTGGATAGGTTTGCAAGGTAATAAAGAGAGCGGAAATAAAAAGTAGGGGCTGTTTAGATAAAGACACAACGAAGTTAGTTTTAGTAAAGAGGTTTTTGTTACACAAGAAAGTTATTTGTCCCTAGGCAATCGATAACTAGACCGGTAATCATTATTGCAATTTTATTTGAGGGAGAGGCATAAGCTAACATACTTTCTCTACTTGGATCATATGCACTTATGATTGTAACTCTAGCAAGCATCTGCAACTATTAAAGATCATTAAGGTAAAACCCAACCATAGCATTAAAGTATCAAGTCCTCTTTATCCCAACGTAAACAACCTACTTACTCGGGTCTATGCTTCTATCGCTCACGCCACCCACCATAAGCAAATCATGAACATATTGCAAACCCTACAGCGGGAATCCCTCACGCTTGCGTGACACGGAGAGCACCATAGGATAGCACCAATAATAAAACATGCAACTCAAACCAATCACGATCATCAAATAACCCATAGGACAAAACAGATCTACTCAAACATCATAGGATAGCAATACATTATTGGGAAATAATATATAGCGTTGAGCACCATGTTTAAGTAGAGATTACAGCGGGTAAGAGAGAGATTACACCGCTGCATAGAGGGGAGAAGAGTTGGTGATGATGGCGGTGAAGTTGTTGGTGAAGATTGCGGTGATGATGATGACCCCCGGTGGCACTCCGGTGCCACCGGAAGCGAGGGGGAGAGAGCCCCCCTCCTTCTTCTTATTCCTTGACCTCCTCCCTAGATGGGAGAAGGGTTTCCCCTCTGGTCCTTGGCCTCCATGGCGTGGGAGGGGCGAGAGCCCCTCCGAGATTGGATCTGTCTCTCTGTCTCTCTCTGTTTCTGCTTTCTCAGATTCTGCCCTTTCACCGTTCCTTATATTCTCGGAGATCCGTAACTCTGATTGGGCTGAAATTTTAACACGGTATCTATCCGGATATTAGCTTTCTTGCGGCGAAAGAAGGGCATCAACCGCCTTACGGGGTGGCCACGAGGGTCAGGGGCGCGCCCCCTGCCTCATGCCTCCCTCTAGCACCGTCTCGCGTGGATTTTTCTTCCCAAAAATCAAATATATTCCAGAAAAATATCAGTCGGTTTTTATCCCGTTTGGACTCCGTTTGATATGGATATTCTGCGAAACAAAAAACATGCAACAAACAGGAACTGGCACTGGGCACTGGATCAGTATGTTAGTCCCAAAAATAGTATAAAAAGTTGCCAAAAGTATATGAAAGTTGAATAATATTGGCATGGAACAATCAAAAATTATAGATACGACGGAGACGTATCAGCAAGTCCCTCCTACCTAAACAAACAAATAAGAACCTCGCAACCAACGCGATAAAAGGGGTTGTCAATCCCTTCACGGTCATTTACGATAGTGAGATCTGATAGAGATGATAAGATAATATTTTTGGTATTTTTATGATAAAGAGTAAAAGTAAAGATTGCAAAATAAAAGGTAATGGAAATAGCTTGTTGATGGAAGATTAATATGATGGAGAATAGACCCCAGGGCCATAGGTTTCACTAGTGGCTTCTCTCAAGATAACATAAGTATTACGGTGGGTGAACAAATTACTGTCGAGCAATTGATAGAAAAGCGAATAATTATGAGAATATCTAGGCATGATCATGTATATGGGCATCATGTCCGCGACAAGTAGACCGACTCCTGCCTGCATCTACTACTATTACTCCACACATCGACCGCTATCCAGCATGCATCTAGAGTATTAAGTTCATAAGAACAGAGTAACGCATTAGGTAAGATGACATGATGTAGAGGGATAAACTCAAGCAATATGATATAAATCCCATCTTTTTATCCTCGATGGCAACAATACAATACGTGTCGTTTCCCTTTCTATCACTGGGATCGAGCACCGCAAGATTGAACCCAAAGCTAAGCACTTCTCTCATTGCAAGAAAGATCAATCTAGTAGGCCAAACCAAACTGATAATTCAAAGAGACTTGCAAAGATAACCAATCATGCATAAAAGATTTCAGAGAAGAATCAAATATTGTTCATAGATAGACTTGATCATAAACCCACAATTCATCTAATCTCGACAAACACACCGCAAAAAGAGTTACATCGAATAGATCTCCAAAAAGATCGAGGAGAACTTTGTATTGAGATTCAAAGAGAGAGAAGAAGCCATCTAGCTAATAACTATGGACCCGAAGGTCTGAAGTAAACTACTCACACATCATTAGAGGGGCCATGGAGTTGATGTAGAGGCCCTCCGTGATCGATGCCCCCTCCGGCGGAGCTTCGAAAAAGGCCCCAAGATGGGATCTCTTGGGTACAGAAGGTTGCGGAGGTGGAAATAGGGTTTCGTGGTGCTCCTGGATGTTTTCAGGTATATGAGTATATATAGGAGGAAGAAGTAGGTCGGTTGAGCCACGAGGGGGGACGGCGCGCCCCCCTGCCTCGTGGACTCCTCGTCCGTTTCTTGACATCCACTCCAAGTCCTCTGGATCACGTTTGTTCCAAAAATCACGTTTCCGAAGTTTTCATTCCGTTTAGATTCTGTTTGATATTCCTTTTCTGCGAAACACTGAAATAGGCCAAAAATCAAAAATTTCCACTGGGCCTTGGGTTAATAGGTTAGTCCCAAAAATAATATAAAAGTGTAAAATAAATCCCATTAACATCCAAAACAGATAATATAATAGCATGGAACAATCAAAAATTATAGATACGTTGGAGACGTATCATGACCTAAATGGCAGTGCCACAAATATGTTGCACTATCATTATCAAATTTGCATCTTTTGGCATCTATATTATGAATATGTGTATCACTACGATCGAGATTGGATAAACCATTCACCTTGGTGTATGACCACAGAAGGTTTTATTCATGTAAACAGAATAACAATTATTCTTTGACTTAAATGAATAACCGTATTGCAATAAACATGATCCAATCATATTATTCTCAACGCAAACATCAAATAACATTTATTTCAGGTTCAACACTAATCTCGAAGGTAAAGAGAGTGTGCGATGGTGATCTTATCAACCTTGGAATCACTTCCAACACACATCGTCACCTTGCCCTCAACTAGTCTCTGTTCATTTTATAACTCCCGTTTCAAGTTACTAATCATTGCAACTGAACCAGTATCAAATACCCAGGGGCTACTATGAATACTAGTAAAGTACACATCAATAACATGTATATCATATATACTTTTGTTCACTTTGCCAGGGGATGTATCTGGTGCACCCGCACTAGTTGTGCTATCGGTGCACCGTTCGTCTGTGGCACATTCAAAAATGTTTGAAAAAAATCCAAAACAAAATGAGCGCATTGACACAACATCAATGTACGTTGTCACAAAAATTCAAATCAATATTCGAAACATTGCTCGAGATACAAAAATAACAAAATTGACACTGAATAGTACATAACACAAGTTGGGCTTCAATTTTGGCCCATTAGCACATTGACGTCAAATTCGTCATTTTTGTATCTTGAGCATTGTTTTGAATTTTGATTCAAATTTTGTGACAACATACATTGTTGTTGTGTCAATAAATTATTATTTTTCTAGATTTTTTGAACATTATTTAATATGCAATGGGGTCTGGTGCACCGGTAGCACCAATTCCGTTGGTGCACCAGATATGTTCCCCACTTTGCCATCCTTCTTATCCGCCAAGTATTTAGGGCAGTTCCGCTTCCAGCGACCATTTTCTTTGCAGTAGAAGCACTCAGTTTCAAGCTGGGGTCTAGCTTTGGGCTTCTTCATGGGAGTGGCAACTTGCTTGTCATTCTTCTTGAAGTTCCTTTTCTTTCCCTTGCCCTTTTACTTGAAATTAGTGGTCTTGTCAACCATCAACACTTGATTCTTTTCTTGATTTCTACCTTCGTCGATTTCAGCATCGCGAAAAATTTGGGAATCGTTTTTGTCATCCCTTGCATATTATAGCTCATCACGAAGTTCCAGTAACCTGGTGATAGTGACTGGAGAACTTTGTCAATCACTATTTTATCTGGAAGATTAACTCCCACTTGATTCAAGCGATTGTAGTACTCAGACAATCTAAACACATGCTCACTGGTTGAGCTATTCTCCTCCATCTTGTAGGTAAAGTACTTGTCAGAGGTCTCATACCTCTCGACTCGAGCATGAGTCTGAAATATCCATTTCAACTCTTGGAACATCTCATATGCTCCATGGCGTTTCAAAATATTTTTGAAGTGCCGTTTCTAAGCCGTAAAGCATGGTGCACTAAACTATCAAGTAGTCATCATACCGAGCTTGTAAAACGTTCATAACGTCTGCATTTGCTCCTGCAATAATTTTGTCACCTAGCGGTGCATCAAGGACATAATTCTTCTGTGCTGCAATGAGGATAATCCTTAGATCACGGACCTAGTTTGCATCATTGCTACTATCATCTTTCAACATAGTTTTTCTCTAGGAAGATATCGAAAATAAACGGGGAGCTACATCGCGAGCTATTGATCTACAACATAGTATGCAAATACTATCAGGACTAAGTTCATGATAAATCAAAGTTCAATTAATCATATTACTTAAGAACTCCCACTTAGATAGACATCCCTTTAATCATCTAAGTGATCACGTGATCCATATCAACTGAACCATGTCCGATCATCACGTGAGATGGAGTAGTTTTCGATGGTGAACATCACTATGTTGATCATATCTACTATATGATTCATGCTCGACCTTTCGGTCTGAGTATTCCGAGGCCATATCTGCATATGCTAGGCTCGTCAAGTTTAACCCGAGTATTTTGCCTGTGTAAAACTGGCTTGCACTCGTTGTATGTGAACGTAGAGTTTATCACACCCGATCATCACGTGGTGTCTCAGCACGACGAACTGTCGCAACGATGCATACTCGGGGAGAACACTTATACCTTGAAATTTTAGTAAGGGATCATCTTATAATGCTACCACCGTACTAAGCAAAATAGGATGCATAAAAGATAAACATCACATGCAATCAAAATATGTGACATGATATGGCCATCATCATCTTGTGCCTTTGATCTCCATCTCCAAAGTACCATCATGATCTCCATCTTCACCGGCATGACACCATGATCTCCATCATCTTGATCTTTTATCAACGTGTCGTCACATGGTCGGCTGGTCAACTATTACTTTTGCAACTATTGCTATTGCATAACGATAAAGTAAAGCAATTATATGGCGCTTGCATCTTATGCAATAAAGAGACAACCATAAGGCTCCTACCAGTTGCCGATAACTTCAACAAAATATGATCATCTTATACAACAATTTATATCTCATCATGTCTTGACCATATCACATCACAACATGCCCTGCAAAAACAAGTTAGACATCCTCTACTTTGTTGTTGCAAGTTTTATGTGGCTGCTACGGGCTGAGGAAGAACCGTTCTTACCTACGCATCAAAAACCACAACGCGGTATAGTGATTGCTTTTTGATATTCAGAAAGAACCCTGTTCATTGAATCTGATTCAACTAAAGTTGGAGAAACAGACACCCACTAGCCACCTGTGTGCGAAGCACGTCGGTAGAACCAGTCTCGCGTAAGCATACGCGTAATGTCGGTCTGAGCCGCTTCATCCAACAATACCGCTGAATCAAGAATCAACTAGTGATGACAAGCAATATGTATATACCCATGCCCACAACTTCTTTGTGTTCTACTCGTGCATATAACAACTACGCATAGACCTGGCTCGGATGCCACTGTTGGGAAACACAGCAATTTCAAAAATTTCCTACGCACACGCAAGATCCATCTAGGTGATGCATAGCAACGAGAGGGGAGAGTGTTGTCCACGTACCCTTGTAGACTGTAAGTGGAAGCGTTATGACAACACGGTTGATGTAGTCGTACGTCTTCACGATCCGACTGATCCTAGCACCGAAGGTACGTACCTCCACAATATGCACACGTTCAGCTCGGTGACGTCCCACGAACTCTAGATGCAGCTGAGTGTCGAGGGAGAGCTTCGTCAGCACGACGGCGTGATGATGGTGATGATGAAGTTACCGACGCAGGGCTTCGCCTAAACACTACAACAATATGACCGAGGTGGAAATCTATGGAGGAGGGCACCGCACACGGCTAAACAATCAACTTGTGTGTTTATGGGGTGCCCCCTCCCTCGTATATAAAGGAGGGGAGGAGGAGGAGGGCCGGCCTCAAGGGGCGCGCCCAAAGGGAGGATTCCTACTCCTAGTATGAGTAGGTTTCCCCCTTTCCTAGTCCAAGTAGGAGAAGAAGGAAGGAGAGGTAGAGGGAGAAGGAAAGAGGCGGCGGCGCCCCTCCTAGTCCAATTTGGACTAGCCCATGGGGGGCGCGCAGCCACCCCTTGAGGCCCTTCTCTCCTTTCCCATATGTCCCATTAAGGCCAACTACTTCCCCCGGCGAATTCCCGTAACTCTCCGGTACTCCGAAAAAATACCCGAATCACCCGGAACCTTTCCGATGTCCGAATATAGCCTTCCAATATATCGATCTTTACATCTCGACCATTTCGAGACTCCTCGTCATGTTCGTGATCTCATCCGGCACTCCGAACAACCTTAGGTACATCAAATCACATAACTCATAATACAAATCGTCATCGAACGTTAAGCGTGCGGACCCTACGGGTTCGAGAACTATGTAGACATGACCGAGACACATCTCCGGTCAATAACCAATAGTGGAACCTGGATGCTCATATTGGCTCCTACATATTCTACGAAGATTTTTATCGGTCAAACCGCATAACAACATACGTTGTTCCCTTTGTCATCGGTATGTTACTTGCCCAAGTTTCGATCGTCAGTATCATCATACCTAGTTCAATCTCGTCACCGGCAAGGTTCTTTAATCGTTCCATAATGCAACATCCCACAACTAACTCATTAGTCACATTGCCTGCAAGGCTTATAGTGATGTGCATTACCGAGAGGGCCCAGAGATACCTCTCCGACAATCGGAGTGACAAATCCTAATCCCGATCTATGCCAACTCAACAAATACCATCGGAGACACCTGTAGATCATCTTTATAATCACCCAGTTACGTTGTGACGTTTGATAACACACTAAGTGTTTCTCTGGTATTCAGGAGTTGCATAATCTCATAGTCATAGGAACATGTATAAGTCATGAAGAAAGCAGTAGCAATAAACTAAACGATCATAGTGCTAAGCTAACGGATGGGTCTTGTCCATCACATTATTCTCTAATGATGTGATCCCATTCATCAAATGACAACACATGTCTATGGCTAGGAAACTTAACATCTTTGATTAACGAGCTAGTCTAGTAGAGGCATACTAGGGACACTCTGTTTGTCTATGTATTCACACATGTACTAAGTTTCCGGTTAATACAATTCTAGCATGAATAATAAACATTTATTATGATATAAGGAAATATAAATAACAACTTTATTATTGTCTCTAGGGCATATTTCCTTCAATATCTGATCTAACTCGCCGAAGGTACCATTGTCTTTCTCCGTTGTAATATCATCTTTGTATAATCCCACATAAGCATGGGTAGAGTTGTTTGCTGCATGGGGGAGGAGGGGGTGGGCTAGCGGGAGGACTGATACGTCTTAAACGTATCTATATATTTCCTTTTTTCATGCCACTTTATCATAATTGCTAATTTCGTGGGCCTGAAAAATAAAAGAAAAATACACCATGAAGTTTTAGACCAAGACAGAGCCAGGGAGCCAACAAACAACGAAGAGGCCCCCTATGGGCCCCACACAGCCAGTTCCCTGGCCGAGTCACGAGGCCATGTGGGACCCAAAGGGCACCTCTCCACTGCCTCTTCATTTTGCCACCTTTATATTGACCCGAATATTCTCAACAGATTTGTGGAGGAATTTTTCGCCACAACCTCCTCTCTATTTGGTGGATATCCAATCTGGAGGCCTGGTCCGGTACTCTGCAGAAGGGGCATCCATCACCGGAGATATTTTTATCAAGCTTGCTACCACTATGACCATGAATGAGTAGTCCTCCTTGGACTATGGGCCCATAACAGTAGCTTAGATGACATCTTCTCCCCCCTGTTCTTCAATACAAAGATCTAATGAGCCGCCCTGCATGATTGAGATCAATCTGATGTAAATCTTGGTGTGTTTGTTATCACTTCATGATCATATATATACATGATTGTTTTGGATTTTTAGTTCTTGTTGCATAATTTGTGCACATATATGCTCTCCAATCTATTAGTCTTGCACTGGCCATATTTAGATGAATGATCTCCAAGAGAGAGTTGTATATATTAGTTGAGTTCAATCTTGCAAGTAATCTATTAGTGACAAAAAGTGGAAAAGACTTGTACCATGTCATTGCCACTATGGTTAAAAAGATAGTTATGTTTCTATGCTGGATACATTCATAGAAGTTTGAAACTGAGATTCAACATTACGAGGAAAATTTTAAGACAAGAAACATACTCCATTTCAAATTAGAAGTCTCATCTTTATCTCAAGTCAAACTTTACTATAACCAACCAAGTTTTCTATCTAGATAAGATTTAACAATGTCTCGTCTAACTCCTATGTCATTTGATTTTACGTGAAAATCCATGTGTGTTTTCTCTTTCTTTTTTATTTTTTCCACGCTAATGTTACCTAGATGAGATTTAGTTTTGTTGCGAGGAAAAACTTTCGATCTATTCTTCAATTATCAAGGTAGTATAAAGAACACCGGAAGTAAAAAATACATTCAGGTCCATAGACCACTTAGCCACGACTACAAATACTGGAGTGAGCCGAAGGCGCGCCGCTGTCTTCATCCCTCCCTCATCGGAGTCGGCCAAACTTTTTTGTAGTAAACAGTCGGGAAGTCGTCGTGCTAAGGCCCATAAGACCAGTGCACCAGAACAAACAATCAATAGAAGTGTAGATCAAAATGATCCAACCCGTAGACATACGAACAAAGACAGGATCCACGTGGATCCACCGAAGACGTCTGAACGAATCCCGCGAGATCCGCCAGAGACAAACTCCACACGTCCTCCGATGATGCTAGAAACACCATTAGAATGGAGACTAGATGGAGAGAACCTTATTCCATCTTCAGAGAGCCGCCTTCACCTCGACTTTCTGAGCAGGACATAAACCCTAACAAAACTCAAGAAATTATGAAAAACCGGAGACCTCCCACCAGCAAGGGTCGAAATCTATCGCGCCACCATGGCCCTAAGACCACATAAGACGAGGTAGACTGGCGGCAGCACGACGATAGGCACGAGAAACCGTAGCCAGATGGTTCTCTTTCTTCGAAAACGATAAATTAATTTGTGGATGATGTAGTTTTTATCTCTACTACTCAACGTAAGGTTCCCATTAGATTCTCATTTCACCTTTCTTCTCACTATCCCTTCGTCCAACCTTTCATGTATATGATAATCAATCACCTCAATTTACTTACATTCTGAATCAATTCCACTTTGATTTACTTACCAAATTTCTAATCAAAATATAAAGTAATTCACATGCAGAATTTGATAAACATTTATTTACACAATCACATTATTATTGACAGGTAAATCACAAGCTAACGTATTAAAATATTTATATCTCATTGCAACGCACATGCATTGTTCTAGTAAAATTAATCAAACTAGGAAGTTTGACTTGGAAGTTAAACTAAAGCTTCAATTGATTTGAAGGAGAGAAAGTATGTTATCTTTTAATAAAAAATGATGGTTATAGCGTAATTGCAGAGTCAGCGTCAATGTCCAAAACGATGTTTTCTTGCCAAAGAATTTATTCTTCTACCATCTAAAAATAAGAGGAAGCAGTATATATTGCTGAATCTGAAGAGAGAAAAGGCCTTCGCTAAGGATTGTCTTGTCAGTAAGAAAAAACAAAGCCTTCGCCACGGGCCTGTCCGTCTTCCGACCACACCGGTCCATCGATCTCGGCGATGGGGATCGGCATGAGCAGCGGCCGGCAGTACTTCGCCGGCCGGACGCTGCCGCTGTTGGCTGTGCAGATGCTTCTACAGTACGGCCCGGCCGACGCAAGCCGCCCGCCCTTGACGGCCGCGCTGGTCGCCGCCAACGCGCTGGTGTACTTCCGCCCGGGCGCCGTCGACACGCACCTACCCCGGCTCCGGCACGTCATGTTCAACCCCCATCTCATCATCAAGGTACCCACCTACACCACCACGCCTCAACCGGCTGATTTTTTTAGGGCTAATGGCAGGTGCTCTGCCTTCGCATTATAGATTAGACATTTACAAGAGAAAGGTCTGAAGCCCTAAGGCAGACAGGGAAAAACAGCACATTTACATAGCTAAATGCCTCGAATAGGCCATATCCAAGTATATTAAGTCAGACCTGACTAAGCAACCGGCTGATTAGATGGCGGAATTATGTGCATGTTATCTTTTCTTTTGCCATGGAATTATGTTTGGATTCAGTTGGCTACTGAACAAATTACATTGAGCACCCTTATCCAGGGGTACAGGGTTGCGGAGTTCAGCACCACATTATGTTGTGCCGATATTTTTGTCTCCGGTTGCCGCATTGTTGGGTTTAGCTAATAAAACTTATGCTTTTGATCTGCCTAGCTTGCAATTGGGCGAAATTTATAAGATGATTACTGAGCAATGCTGCATAGGAGCAGGATTCCGACCCTAATTATAATTGGGATTCCCTATTGGTAGTATTTGGCAACAATACTCTATTAGAGTTGGCTAAATTTTCTCTTATTTAGTTCAACATAACGCTGTTGAAGCAGAGATTGACCCTATGTCTGTATACAAGTTTAGGGACTCACTTGTCCAGTTGTCTAGATCATGGATCAAAATGACATTTTCGCACACACACAAAAAGGATCTAAATGACATGATGCGCAAGTTTTGCACCCCATGCCCATGGCTCACTTTACAGAATTGGTAAAATGCACGCTACACCATTCACAATGTTGTGCTTCTCCTGTTGCATTGTTTCCCTACCAGCAGGGTGCAGATGATGTGCTTTGAATGTCGTACTGCAAGTAATTGCAAGTTGTTCTTTTCAGACTTTTCTAAGCATCATTTCCAGAGTTTTATATATCCACCACTCTAAAAAGTACTAACAGTTATGAACATTGTTGCAGTTCGGCGACCTGAGACGTTTCTTCCTCTCAGCTTTCTACCACTTGAGTGAAGGTCACTTCTTCATGAACATGGCTTCTCTCTTGCGCACGGGGGCAAAGCTTGAAACATCAATGGGCAGTCCCGAGTTTGCTTGCATGGTGGTTTCCTTGCTTGGCCTTTCTCAGGGCTTCACACTGCTCTTGTCTAAGGGCTTGCTTTCGCTCGGCAACGACATGGCGTATTATCAGTATTCTGCTGGATTTAGTGGAGTGCTGCTTGGCATGAATGTTGTGCTGAATGCCCGAGAAGGCGATGTTGTCTGGCATGGGGTGACCGTTCCTGCAAAGTATGCGACATTGCTTGAACTAGTACTCGTCCATGCTTTCAATCCGGAGGCGCACTTGATTTGCAATGTTGGTGGGATACTTGCTGGCCTGGCCTACCTTTTACTGAGGCACGGTCCAGAACGTCTCGTTCCTATGTTTTCAGGCATTGCAGACGTCGTGAGTCAGCCGGCGAGATTTGCTAAGAAACTTCTAAGGCCAGCAGCACATATTCGGGGGAGCAGTGTCCGGCGCCATGTTGCACCGGCGCAAGAAGAGGTTGGGCAAGGTATGCGGTGGAGATGCATAACATGTTCTTGTGACAACTCGCGTTACACAGATGTCTGTGAGATGTGCAGCACTCCGCACCCGGACCATGCCTTTTCCCGCAGACGGCATCTCCAAGACGATGGAAACAACGAGCTCTCAGTCGAGGAGATCCGCCGTAGGAGGCTCGAAAGATTTGGAGGATGATGTAGTCTGCACCAACGCAACTTCCATAGGGAAGTAGCAGTGCAATGTCCAAGTAGTCCGCACGGAGAATGGCAGGCATCTGCCCGTTTTGTGCTAGATGGTTTAGTGTTCCTTGGTTCTAGCATTAGTTATATGTGGAATGCTTTACGTAATTGAAATTGGTCTTAATCACCATTACTGTTGCTGATACAGTTATGTTCTTTAGCTTGAATCTTTGACAACCAGAAAGCAGTTTCCCGGTGATGATTTAAATTGGTGTTTAGGTGGTAGCTGCAGATTAGACACCTGTTGTGCTTTACACAGGTTTTATTTATATGCATTGCCTTGTGAGAGGAGCACTGAATCACTTCTCACCCATCTGTCCGATATGTGAGACCTTTCCGTCTAGTGGAAAGATTCGATTCAGCCTGCCTGCCAGACAATCTGTTTTCCATTATGAAGATCCAAGGATCGATCTCACTTGCATAGCATCTCTCAGTGCCAATTTTGTCATCTGATTCGATTCGACAGAGAGGCACTTTGGTGGGAGTTACTAAAACTGGTGTACGACTGCATAATACTGCCTGGTAGTAGACATACAAGCAACACGGCGTGGATTCTGGCTATGGTTTCATGGTTTGGAACTCATGAAATTGCACAATTTTGTACTACTACTACTACTACAAAGCTTCGAATTGGTACGTATATTACCCGGGGAAACTGGTACTCACTCCGTTCCAAATTACTCGTCGCAGAAATGAATATATCTAGAACTAAAATACATCTCGTCCCAAAGGGGGCAATGTCTCGTGGTACAATTTTAGTCTCACACCCAAAACAGGGATAGCATCCGAGAAGAGAAAAAAGCAGGCTCCCTACTTGTGCGTGTTGCATTCTTGGCTGTAGAAATCGTTGCGTTCGATCAGGGATCTGGTCCCTGCCGCGACCACCTTCCTTGAGGGGGGCCTGATTGCCTTGGCCGTCACCGGCGTGCCATGTTCGTCGCTGGCCGTGCCGCTCCCCCTCCTGCTCCGCCGGATCGGATGGCTCGTCCAGCAGGAGAGGCGGCTTCTGGGGGAAGAGAAAGACGATGATAGCCTGTCTCGGATGGTCTTGGTGATCTCGCCCTTCTTTTTTTCCTTGCTCGTGCTATTATTGTCCCCTTCGGTGGCCGGCGGCGCGCTGGGAGCGGGCGGCTGCGGCGGAGGACGCCGTCGGCGGAGAAGCCCCGTGCGAGCGCCTTCCTCCTCATCTCCACCCTCTCGCGCCTGCCATGAGAGGAAAGCAACACCGGAATCACCCCAGCTACCTTGGTCGATGGGCGCACGCCGGGGAGTAAATATAGTCAAAAATGACGAAGCGTAGGTAGGAGGTGATGAGAGGGTGGAGGCGGTGCGAACCTGAGCCAGGATGGACGAGGGATGGATGGGAGGAGTTTGCTGCCGCAGAGAGGAACCGGTGCGGTGCGGTGCGGTGCCGGTGGGCGCCTTCTCCTTGAAATCAGAGGGGAGGTCCGCAATTCCGCCTCCCCTTTTCAGGCGCTGTTTCCACACCCGAAAGTCTCTCTTTCCAGCCCCATTCGAAACTCTGAATTTGGTCGGTCGTATCCTACTCTCTTCGCCCCCCAAAAAAGTGTCGCTAATAATATGAACATAAAAATGGAGCATTCTAGTTTAATAAAGTAAATACTCTAATTTGAAAATACTGAGTTCTATTGATTGGAATAGGCCCTGGGGTTGAAGAAGGTCCCATGGGTTTGGTTGTTTGCTGGGAAAACAAGTTTTCTTTCTTTCAAATAATTTTTACGAACATGCTTTTTTCACAGCCATATTTGGAACATATAGACTCTAGTAATCATGCACGTGCAATGCAACGCCTTATAAATATAGAAATGATTGTGTGACTCCTATATTTAACCCAACAATTAAGGGATGAAAATATTCAATCTAGCTCACACACAAACAACCACTCTCAAAGTATTAATAGTCATAATTACAATTCAAGTTTTATAATAACCTGGAATTGATGTGTTCGTTGCAAATTCAGACTATCTTATAGTCATAATTACAATAAAACCTTCGATCCATTTTATCACTAAAGATTCTTCAACACTCAGGGAATAGCTTTTGTGCTTACAAACTTGATTTTTCTAAAGCATTTGACTGTGCAGATTGGGAATTTTTAAGGCAGGCGATGGAAAAGTTTGGCTTTGCTCACCAAATCGTACTGCGGGTAATGACATATGCGATCTTTTTGAGATACTCCATGAAATTCAATGGAGCCATCTTGGATCCGTTTGCACCGATGTGTGGGCTTCGGCAAAGTGATCCCCTATCCTCGTTCTTATTCTTATTGGTGGCTGATGGTTTGTCCGTGCTACTCATATGGGATGCAGAAATATGTGCTTTTGATCCACTAAAAATCTGTCGGAGATCTCTGGGTATTTCCCGCCTTCTCTTTGCTGATGACACTATGTTGTTCTTGAAGGTGAACCCACATCAAGCAAATTATAGGGACTTATTGCTAGCCATGCTCAGATGACTGGTTAGTATATTAATCCTCGTAAATGTTCAATAGAATTTGGTGAGAGGTGCTCCATGGCTATGCAGCAAGAGGCCAGACTTGTTCTGGACAATGTGAGTACTGAATTTGAATCATAGTATCTTGGTCTCCCAACTCCAGAGGGCAAGATGCACAAAGGTAAATTTTAAAATTTGCAAGAAAGGACTACACCAACATAGCTTGATATGGGGGATGGCATCTCTTAGGCCAGTAAAGAGACCTTGATTCAATCAGTTGCACAAGCGACCACGACATATATTATGAGTGTGTTCAAACAACCGATGTCAGTGTGATGATTTAATAAGATCCATTTGAAATTTCTAATGGGATTCAAAGAAGGTAAGTGAAAGGTGCACTGGATGGCATGGGCGAAAATTATTCAGCCAAAATGCCAGGGTGGACTGGGTTACTGGGACTTTCATCTCTTCGATCAAGCATTACTTGTGAGCCAAGTGTGGAGGCTTCTCACCTGACCAGACTCACTGTGTACCCAGGTACTGAAAGCAAAGTACCTAACCGGGCTCTCGAGGACACTGTGTTTTCAGGTAATGCATCCTCAACATGGCATGCTATTCATAA
The DNA here is from genome assembly GCF_018294505.1 of Triticum aestivum. Classification (NCBI taxonomy): domain Eukaryota; kingdom Viridiplantae; phylum Streptophyta; class Magnoliopsida; order Poales; family Poaceae; genus Triticum; species Triticum aestivum. The sequence continues at coordinate 223,734,737 of NC_057800.1, read as the reverse complement.
CGGACTTGAACCGTGCAAGAAGGGGTTGATCTAGCATGTTGGCAACAACAGCAAAATTAGGATCTGTAGGGATTCGTAGCTGCCTCATCCGGTCTCATACATGCCAGTCTTCCAGTGGAGAACATGTCAGCTACTATGAGTAGCGGAGCTCTTGGACGATGCCAATCGATGAAATGGCGAACTCCTGCACCGCCACTTCCTTCCTATGGATTTGGTAGCCATCATGTAAATCAAACAATTTTTTTCTTTTTTAACGGATACGCAAAGCTTGCGTATCTTTTCATTGATGGAAGAAGAGAAAGTTAGTACAATAGAGGGTACAATACACTATACATGGCATGAATGCAAGAAGGCATGATCATGGAACCCAGAGCATAGAGAGAGGGATGCCCAGCCCGAACTGAGAAAGACACAACAAAACCCACCAAGCCAAATGAAGGAAATATGCCCTAGAGGCAATAATAAAGTTGTTATATATTTCCTTATATCATGATAAATATTTATTATTCATGCTAGAATTGTATTAACCGGAAACTTGATACATGTGTGGATACATAGACAAAACACTGTGTCCCTAGTAAGCCTCTACTAGACTAGCTCGTTAATCAAAGATGGTTAAGTTTCCTAACCATAGACACGTGTTGTCATTTGATGAACGGGATCACATCATTAGGAGATTATGCAACACCCATCCGTTAGATTAGCATATTGATTGTTCAATTTTATTGCTATTGCTTTCTTCATGTCAAATACATATTCCTTCGACTATGAGATTATGCAACTCCTGGATACCGGAGGAATACCTTGTGTGCTATCAAAAGTCACACCGTAACTGCGTTATTATAAAGATACTCTACAGCTATTCCGAAGGTGTTTGTTGGGTTGGCAGAAATCGAGATTAGGATTTGACACTCCGAGTATCGGAGAGGTATCTCTGGGCCCTCTCGGTAATGCACATCATAAGAAGCCTTGCAAGCAAAGTGACTAATGAGTTAGTTACAAGATGATGTATTACGGAACGAGTAAAGAGACTTGCCGGTAATGAGATTGAACTAGGTATGTGGATACCGACGATCGAATCTCGGGCAAGTAACATACCGATGGACAAAGGAAATAATGTATGTTGTCATAACGGTTCGACCGATAAAGATCTTCGTAGAATATGTAGGAGCCAATATAAGCATCCAGGTTCCGCTATTGGTTATTGACCGGAGAGGTGTCTCGGTCATGTCTACATAGTTCTCGAACCCGTAGGGTCCGCACGCTTAACGTCCGATGACGATTTAGTATTATATGAGTTATGTGATTTGGTGACCGAATGTTGTTCGGAGTCCCAGATGAGATCACGGACATGACGAGGAGTCTCGAAATGGTCAAGAGGTAAAGATTGATATATAGGACGATGGTATTCAGACACCGGAAGTGTTCCGGAGGGTACCGGGTACATATAGGGTCACCCGAAGGGGTTCCGGGCACCCCCGGCAAAGATATGGGCTTAATGGGCCAAGGGAGGGACATGCCAGCCCACAAGGAGCTAGTACGTGAAGGAAATATTCCCTAGAGGCAATAATAAAGTTGTTATTTTATATTTCCTTATATCATGATAAATGTTTATTATTCATGCTAGAATTGTATTAACCGGAAACTTGATACATGTGTGGATACATAGACAAAACACCGTGTCCCTAGTAAGCCTCTACTAGACTAGCTCGTTAATCAAAGATGGTTAAGTTTCCTAACCAGAGACATGTGTTGTCATTTGATGAACGGGATCACATCATTAGGAGAATGATGTGATGGACAAGACCCATCCGTTAGCTTCGCATATTGATCGTTCAGTTTTATTGCTATTGCTTTCTTCATGTCATTTACATATTCCTTTGACTATGAGATTATGCAACTCCCGGACACCAGAGGAATGCCTTATGTTCTATCAAACGTCACAACGTAACTGGGTGATTACAAAGATGCTCTACAGGTATCTTGGAAGGTGTTTTTTGGGTTGGCATAGATCGAGATTAGGATTTGTCACTCCGAGTATCGGAGAGGTATCTCTGGGCCGTCTCAGCAATGCACATCATAAGAAGCCTTGCAAGCAACGTAACTAATGAGTTACTTGCGGGATGATGTATTATGGAACGAGTAAAGAGACTTTCTGGTAACGAGATTGAACTAGGTATGAAGATACCGACGATCGAATCTCGGGCAAGTAACATATCGATGACAAAGGGAATAACATATGTTGTCATAACGGTTCGACTGATAAAGATCTTCATAGAATATGTTGGAGCCAATATGAGCATCCTGGTTCCTCTATTGTTTATTAACCAGAGAGGTGTCTCGGTCACGTCTACATAGTTCTCGAATCTGTAGGGTCCGCACGCTAAACGTTCGATGAGGATTTTGTATTATATGAGTTATGTGATATGGTGACCGAATGTTGTTCAGAGTACCGGATGAGATCACGGACATGACGATGAGTCTCTAAATGATCGAGAGGTAAAGATTGATATATAGGACGATAGTATTCGGACATCGGAAGTGTTCCGGAGGGTTTCAGGTACATATCGGGTCAGCGGAAGGGGTTTCGAGCGCTGATGACCCACAAGTATAGGGGATCGCAATAGCTTTTGAGGGTAAAGTATTCAACCCAAATTTATTGATTTGACACAAGGGGAGCCAAAGAATATTCTCAAGTATTAGCAGCTAAGTTGTCAATTCAACCACACCTGGAAACTTAGTATCTGTAGCAAAGTGTTTAGTAGCAAAGTAATATGATAGTGACGGTAACGGTAACAAAAGAGTAACGAAAGCAAAGTAATGTTTTTGGTATTTTGTAGTGATTGTAACAATAGGAACGGGAAAGTAAATAAGCATAAACTAGTATATGGAAAGCTCATAGGCATCGGATCAATGATGGATAATTATGGCGGATGCGGTTCATCATGTAATAGTCATAACATAGGGTGACACAGAACTAGCTCCAATTCATCAATGTAATGTAGGCATGTATTCCGAATATAGTCATACGTGCTTATGGAAAAGAACTTGCATGGCATCTTTTGTCCTACCCTCCCGTGGTAGCGGGGTCCTAATGGAAACTAAGGGATATTAAGGCCTTCTTTTAATAGAGAACCGGAACAAAGCATTAGCATATAATGAATACATGAACTCCTCAAACTACGGTCATCACCGGTAAGTATCCCGATTATTGTCACTTCGGGGTTAATGGATCATACCACATAATAGGTGACTATAGACTTGCAAGATAGGATCAAGAACTCTCATATATTGATGAAAACATAATAGGTTCAGATCTGAAATCATGGCACTCGGGCCCTAGTGATAAGCATTAAGCATAGCAAAGTCATAGCAACATCAATCTCAGAACATAGTGGATACTAGGGATCAAACCCTAACAAAACTAACTCGATTACATGATAAATCTCATCCAACCCATCACCGTCCAGCAAGCCTACAATGGAATTACTCACGCACAGCAGTGATCATCATGAAATTAGTGATGGAGGATTGTTGATGATGACGACGGCGATGAATCCCCCTCTCCGGAGCCCCCACCGGACTCTAGATCAGCCCTCCCGAGAGGTTTTAGGGCTTGGCAGCGGCTCCATATCGTAAAACGCGATAAAATCTTCTCTCCTATTTTTTTCTCCCCGAAAGCAGTTATATAGAGTTGGAGTTGGAGTCGGGAGGTCTCCAGGGGGCCCACGAGGTAGGGGGGCGCGCCCCCACCCTCGTGGAAAGGGTGTGGGCCCCCTGGTCTTCATCTTTGGCGTGAATTTTTTATTATTTATTGTAAGACATTCCGTGGAGTTTCAGGTCATTCTGAGAACTTTTGTTTTCTGCACATAAAACAACATCATGGCAATTCTGCTGAAAACAACGTCAGTCTGGGTTAGTTCCAATCAAATCATACAAGTTAGAGTCCAAAACAAGGGCAAAAGTGTTTGGAAAAGTAGATACGACGGAGACGTATCAACTCGCCCAAGCTTAAACCTTTGCTTGTCCTCAAGCAATTCAGTTGACAAACTGAAAGTGATAAAGAAAGACTTTTACAAACACTGTTTGCTCTTGTTGTTGTAAATATGTAAAGCCAGCATTCATGTTTTCAACAAAGATTATGAACTAACCATACTCACAATAACGCTTAGGTCTCATGTTTACTCATATCAATGGCATAATCAACTAGAGAGCAATAATAATAAATCTCGGATGACAACACTTTCTCAAAACAATCATAATATGATATAACAAGATGGTATCTCGCTAGCCCTTTCTGAGACCGCAAAACATAAATGCAAAGCACCTTTAAAGATCAAGGACTGACTAGACATTGTAATTCATGGTAAAAGAGATCCAGTCAAGTCATACTCAATGTTAACTAACAGTAATGAATGCAAATGGCAGCGGTGCTCTCCAACTGGTGCTTTTTAATAAGAGGATGATGACTCAACATAAAAGTAAATAGATAGGCCCTTCGTAGAGGGAAGCATGGATTTGTAGATGTGCCAGAGCTCGGTTTTGAAATAGAGGTGAATAATATTTTGAGCGGTATGCTTTCATTGTCAACATAAAAACCAAGAGATGGTGATATCTTCCATGCTACACACATTATAGGCGGTTCCCAAACAGAATGGTAAAGTTTATACTCCCCCTCCACCAACAAACATCAATCCATTGCTTGCTCGAAACAACGAGTGCCTCCAACATACATCAGGTCCAGGGGGAGTTTTGTTTTGCAATTATTTTTGATTTAGTTTGCATAAAGCATGGGACTGGGCATCCAGGTGACCAGCCATTTTCTCGTGAGTGAGGAGCGGAGTCCACTCCTCTTGAGAATAACCCGCCTAGCATGGAAGATACAGACAGCCCTAGTTGATACATGAGCTATTCGACCATACAAAACAGGATGATTATTTGAAGGTTTAGAGTTTGGCACATACAAATTTACTTGGAACGGCAGGTAGATACCGCATATAGGAAGGTATAGTGGACTCATCTGGAATAACTTTGGGGTTTAAGGGATTGGATGCACAAGTAGTATTCCCGCTTTGTACAGGTGAAGGCTAGCAAAAGACTGGGAAGCGACCAACTAGAGAGCGACAACAGCCATGTACATGCATTAAAATTAATAAACATTGGATGCAAGCATGAGTAGGATATAATCCACCATGAACATAAATATCGTGAAGGCTATGTTGATTTGTTTCAACTACATGCGTGAACATGTGCCAAGTCAAGTCACTTAAATCATTCAAAGGAGGATACCACCCCATCATACCACATCATAACCATCTCAATAGCATGTTGGCATGCAAGGTAAACCATTATAACTCATAGCTAATCAAGCATGGCACAAGCAACTATGATCTCTAATTGTCATTGCAAACATGTTTATTCATAACAAGCTGAATCAAGAACGATGAACTCATCATATTTACAAAAACAAAAGAGGTCGAGTTCATACCAGTTTTTCTCATCTCAGTCAGTCCATCATATATCATCATAATTGCCTTTCACTTGCACGACCGAACGATGTGAATAATAATAAGAATGCACGTGCATTGGACTAAGCTGGAATCTGCGAGCATTCAATAAACAAGAGAAGACAAAGCAATGTGGGCTCTTTTGTCAGATAAACAATAATGCATATAAGAGCCACTTCAACAATTTAATTATGGTCTTATCCTATCGACCCCCAAAGAAATAAAAGAAATAAAACTATTTACACGGGAAAGCTCCCAACAAGCAAAAGAAGAACGGGAAATATTTTTGGGTTTTCTTTTTAATTACTAGTACAAGCATGGAAAGTAAATTAATTAAAAGCTACAACTAAATTTTTTTGGTTTTTCTTAAGGTTTATCAAACACACAAGAAGAAAGGATAAAAGGAAATAAACTAGCATGGATGATACAATGAAAAAGTATGAGCATCGACATCTAGCAATGAGTGTGTGTGAACATAAATGTAATGCCAGTGCGAAATACGTACTCCCCCAAGCTTAGGCTTTTGGCCTAAGTTGGTCTATGGCCACGGCTGGCCTGGCTGATATCCATAATAATAGTTGGGGTCGTACTGCGATGAGGAAGAAGAAGGCTCTGATTGCCACTGGCTGGCAATCATCTCCGGATCCCACTGATAGTTAGACTGTCGTGAAGGATCAAATTGTGGTTCCGGTTCTGGCTCCTCGGCTGGTGCAGGGTTCCGGTAGGCGTGGATAGCCGTCAACGGAACAAGGTACGTGCCTACAGTCAAATCAAACAAAGAAGGAGCAGGCAAGGTAATAGTCTCAGGATGATGTTTATTAAAGAACAATTGATATTTAAGCTCTCCTGCCCTATTCTTAATAATAAAATCATGTGCCACCATACTTTTATAATCTAGATAAACATGAGGCAGCACTTTTTCTTCCTTCTCAGCATGCCTAATAGGTATGTTAAAATGTGCAGCTAGGTGTGTAGCATAGATGCCTCCAAAGATGGGGCCCTTTATACGGTTCAGACTTAACCGTTTAACAATAATATCGCCCATACTAAAAATGTTATCACTATATAAACCTTGGAGCAAAATAATAGTATCAGGGATACTAAGGTTTCCACAGTTTCCGCGACCAATTAAGCAATAACTAGCAAATAATGCAAAGTAACGTAAGACAGGAAAATGTATGCTAGTGATTCGTGCATCGAAAACCTTCCTAGTTTCCCCTATAGTGATAGTATCAATAAATCCCTCCACATCATCCCGATGCGGTTCTTCTGTCTTGCCCTCAAAAGGGACTAAACAAATCCGACAAAATCATAAAGTGACATCTCCTTATGCTCATCATATAAATGAAACTCCACCGTAGGTGGTGAGTTCCTAGAATGACAATGAAAGTTTTGCACAAAGGTATTTGTGAGTAAGAGATACTGATCACATTGGTCGTGGAGGAAAGCAGTGATGTCTGCATTATGAGCCAATTCATGAAAATCTTCATAAATCCTGGCTGCTCTCAAGATATCCTCGGAAGGCCATTCACATGCCCGAACCTCCGTGGTGCGCGGCAAATTATACTTAGGCTTTGGTGCCTTTTCCTTCGAGATTTGGCTCGATGAGCCCCTCAATAATCTCCTCATCATTTTCTGAAAAATTCTGAAATTTTTAGTAACTTCAAAATAAAAGTAAACCAAACTCACTAATATTGATAGCAACCACTCCTATAAGTGCCTAGGACCTGTATCGTGCATCAAAACTACTTTTGACCATATAAATTTGACATGCAAGCTCAAGAACAGGGTCACCTAAGCAGCAAAAATTTGCAATGAATAAAGCACTAGAACAAAAAGTAATTGGACCAATGGAGGAGTCACATACCAAGGATCAATCTCCACAAGAAGTTTTGTGAGAGGCGCTTTGAGCAAGGAGATCGAAAATTACAGCAAAGAGGGCTGGAACTCATGCTTGAGTTGGTTTTTCGTGTTTGTGGAAGGAAGAAGAAGAGGATGGGTGCAGGAATAAGTGGAGAAGGGCCACCATGGGCCCACGAGGTAGGGGGCGCGCCCTATGGGGGTGGGCGCGCCCTCCACCCTCGTGGCAAGGTGGTTGCCCCCCCTGGTGTGTTCTTTGTTCCATAAATCCTCAAATATTCTAGAAAAAATCATATTTAATTTTTAGGGCATTTGGAGAACTTTTATTTTCGAGGTATTTTTATATTGCATGGATAATCAGATAACAGACAGAAAATTATTTATTTTTACTTTATTTCAACTAAATAACAGAAAGTATAGAGAGGGTACAGAAGGTTGTGCTTCTAGTTTCATCCATCTCATGCTCATCAAAAGGAATCCACTAACAAGGTTGATCATGTCTTGTTAACGAACTCATTCCGAATAACATGGAACTGGAGAAATTTCGAATAACACTATGTTACCTCAACGGGGATATGGACATCCCCAATAATAAGAATATCATATTTCTTCTTGACAGTAGGAAGATGAAATTCAAAACCTCCAAATATAATCGATGGCATTTTTCCAATAGAATTGATACTATGAACTTGAGGTTGTTTCCTCGGAAAGTGTACCGTATGCTCATTACCATTAACATGAAAAGTGACATTGCCTTTGTTGCAATCAATAACAGCCCCTGCAGTATTAAGAAAAGGTCTTCCAAGAATAATAGACATACTATTGTCCTCGGGAATATCAAGAATAACAAAGTTAGTTAAAATAGTAACGTTTGCAACCACAACAGGCACATCCTCACAAATGCCCACAGGTATAGCAGTTGATTTATCAGCCATTTGCAAAGATATTTCAGTAGGTGTCAACTTATTCAAGTCAAGTCTATGATATAAAGAGAGAGGCATAACACTAACACCGGCTCCAAGATCACATAAAGCAGTTTTAACATAGTTTCTTTTAATGGAGCATGGTATAGTAGGTACTCCTAGATCTCCAAGTTTCTTAGGTATTCCATCCTTAAAAGTATAATTAGCAAGCATGGTGGAAATTTCAGCTTCTGGTATCTTTCTTTTATTTGTAACAATATATTTCATGTACTTAGCATAAGGATTCATTTTGAGCATATCAGTCAATCGCATACGCAAAAAGATAGGTCTAATCATATCAGCAAAGCGCTCAAAATCCTCATCATCCTTTTTCTTGGATGGTTTGGGAGGAAAAGGCATGGGTTTCTGAACCCAAGGTTCTCTTTCTTTACCATGTTTCCTAGCAACAAAGTCTTTCCTATCATAACGTTGATTCTTTGATTGTGGGTTATCAAGATCAACAACAGGTTCAATTTCTACATCATTATCATTACTAGGTTGAGCATCATTATGAACATTATTATTGACATTATCACTAGTTTCAGTTTCATTACCAGGTTGTGTTTCAGCATCAGAAATAAAAATATCCTTTGGATTATCAGGTGGTTTAGCAATAGGTTCACTAGAAGTTTGCACAGTTCTATCATTTTTCTTTTTCTTCCTTTTAGAAGAACTAGGTGCATCAATTTTATTTCTCTGAGAATCTTGCTCAATTCTCTTAGGGTGGCCTTCAGGATACAAAGGTTCCTGAGTCATTCTACCAGTTCTAGTAGCCACTTTAACAGCATAATCATTTTTCTTACTATTCATCTCATTGAGCAATTCCTTTTGAGCTTTAAGTACTTGTTATACTTGAGTGGTAACCATAGAAGCATGTTTGCTAACAAGTCTGAGTTCACCTCTAATATTAGCCATATAATCACCCAGGTATTTAATCATATCAGCATCTTGTTTTAATTGTCTACCAAAATAAGCATTGAAGTCTTCTTGCTTAAACATAAAATTATCAAACTCATCCAAGCATTGACTAGCAATTTTAACAGGAGGGATTTCAGCTTTATCATATCTATAGAGAGAATTTACCTTTACTACCTGTGTCGGGTTATCAGGTCTGGAGGTTCTTCAATAAATAAAGGATTAAGATCATATGTTTCTTCAATAGGCGGTAAATTAAGACCATGTATTTCTTCAATAGGAGGTAAATTCTTAACATCTTCAGCTTTAATACCTTTTTCTTTCATAGATTTCTTTGCCTCTTGCATATCTTCAGGACTGAGAAATAGAACACCTCTCTTCTTCGGAGTTGGTTTAGGAATAGGATCATTAATTGGAGCAGGAGCTGGCTCAGGAGGTGCCCAATTATTTTCATTTGTCAACATATTATTCAATAAGATTTTAGCTTCATCCGATGTTCTTTCCCTGAACAAAGAACCAACACAACTATCCAGGTAATCTCTGGAAGCATCGGTTAGTCCATTGTAAAAGATATCAAGTATTTCATTTTTATTAGGAGGATGATCAGGCAAAGCATTAAGTAAATTGTGAAGCCTCCCCCAAGCTTGTGGGAGACTCTCTTCTTTAATTTGCACAAAGTTGTATATTTCCTTTAAAGCAGCTTGTTTCTTATGAGCAGGGAAATATTTAGCAGAGAAGTAATAGATCATATCATGGGGACTACGCACACAACCAGAATCAAGAGAATTAAACCATATTTTAGCATCACCCTTCAATGAGAACGGAAATATTTTAAGGATATAAAAGTAGCGAGATCTCTCATCATTAGTGAACAGGGTGGCTATATCATTTAATTTAGTAAGATGTGCCACAACAGTTTCAGATTCATAGCCATGAAAAGGATCAGATTCAACTAAAGTAATTATATCAGGATCAACAGAGAATTCATAATCCTTATCAGTAACACAGATAGGTGAAGTAGCAAAAGCAGGGTCAGGTTTCATCCTAGCATTTAGAGATTGCTTATTCCATTTAGCTAATAACCTTTTGAGTTCATATCTATATTTGCAAGCTAAAATACCTAAAGAAGCTTATTGATCAAATAAATAACCCTCAGGAATAACAAGTGATTCTTCATCATCACTTTCATCATCATAATCAGATTCAATATTTTCAATCTCTCTAGCCCTAGCAAGTCGTTCCTCGAGAAAATCACCAAGTGGCACAGTAGTATCAAGCATAGAAGTAGTTTCATCATAAGTATCATGTATAGCAGAAGTAGCATCATCAATAACATGCGACATATCAGAACGAATAGCAGAAGCAGGTTTAGGTATCGCAAGCTTACTCATAATAGAAGGTGAATCAAGTGCAGAGCTAGATGGCAGTTCCTTACCTCCCCTCGTAGTTGAGGGATAAATTGTTGTCTTAGCGTCTTTCAAATTCTTCATAGTGTCCAGCAGATATAAATCCCAAGTGACTCAAAGAATAGAGCTATGCTACCCGGCAACGGCGCCAGAAATTATTCTTGATGACCCACAAGTATAGGGGATCGCAACAGCTTTCAAGGGTAAAGTATTCAACCCAAATTTATTGATTCGACACAAGGGGAGCGAAAGAATATTCTCAAGTATTAGCAGCTGAGTTTTCAATTCAACCACACCTGGAAACTTAGTACCTGCAGCAAAGTGTTTAGTAGCAAAGTAATATGATAGTGATGGTAACGGTAACAAAAGAGTAACGAGAGCAAAGTAATGTTTTTGGTATTTTGTAGTGATTGTAACAATAGCAACGGGAAAGTAAATAAGCGTAAACCAGTATATGGAAAGCTCGTAGGCATCGGATCAATGATGGATAATTATGCCGGATGCGGTTCATCATGTAACAGTCATAACATAGGGTGACACAGAACTAGCTCCAATTCATCAATGTAATGTAGGCATGTATTCCGAATATAGTCATACGTGCTTATGGAAAAGAACTTGCATGACATCTTTTGTCCTACCCTCCCGTGGTAGCGGGGTCCTAATGGAAACTAAGGGATATTAAGGCCTTGTTTTAATAGAGAACCGAAACAAAGCATTAGCACATAGTGAATACATGAACTCCTCAAACTACGATCATCACTGGTAAGTATCCCGATTATTGTCACTTCGGGGTTAACGGATCATAACACATAATATGTGACTATAGACTTGCAAGATAGGATCAAGAACTCTCATATATTGATGAAAACATAATAGGTTCAGATCTGAAATCATGGCACTCGGGCACTAGTGACAAGCATTAAGCATAGCAAAGTCATAGCAACATCAATCTCAGAACATAGTGGATACTAGGGATCAAACCCTAACAAAACTAACTCGATTACATGGTAAATCTCATCCAACTCATCACCGTCCAACAAGCCTAGGATGGAATTACTCACGCACGACGGTGAGCATCATGAAATTGGCGATGGAGGATGGTTGATGATGACGACGACGACGAATCCCCCTCTCCGGAGCCCCGATTGGACTCCATATCAGCCCTCCCGAGAGGTTTTAGGGCTTGGCGGCGGCTCCGTATCATAAAACGCGATGAAATCTTCTCTCCTATTTTTTTCTCCCCGAAAGCAGTTATATAGAGTTGGAGTTGGAGTCGGGAGGTCTCCAGGGGGCCCACGAGGTAGGGGGCGCGCCCTAGGGGGGGGGGCGCCCCCACCCTTGTGGCAAGGGTGTGGGCCCCCTGGTCTTCATCTTTGGCGAGGATTTTTTATTATTTATTGTAAGACATTCCGTGGAGTTTCAGGTCATTCCGAAAACTTTTGTTTTTTGCACATAAAACAACATCATGGCAATTCTGCTGAAAACAACGTCAGTCCGGGTTAGTTCCATTCAAATCATACAAGTTAGAGTCCAAAACAAGGGCAAAAGTGTTTGGAAAAGTAGATACGATGGAGACGTATCAGGCGCCAACGGCAAAGATATGAGCCTAATGGGCCAAGAGGGGAAACACAGTGGCAAGGAGGGGCTGATGTGCCCCCCAAATGGGCCGAACCAGAAGGGGAAGGAAAGAGGGGAAGAGAGAAGGAAGGGGAAGGATTCGGCCTCCCCCTTCGTTCCCTCCTCCCTCCTCCTTCCTTCCCCCTACGAAAAATATGGTAAGGGGGGCGAATTGGACAAGGCCCCCAAGTAGGATTCCTCCTACTTGAGGCGCCCCCTTGGCTGCTCCCTCTCCCTCCCACCTATATATATGAGGGGGGAGGCGCCTAGAATACACAACAACAACTGTTAGCCATGTGCGGCACCTCCCTCCACAGATTACACTCTCGGTCATATTCTTGTAGTGCTTAGGTGAAGCCCTGCACGGATCACTTCACCATCACCGTCACCATGCCGTCGTGCTGACGGAACTCATCTACTTCCTGGAAACTTTGCTGGATCAAGAGTTCGAGGGACGTCATCGAGCTGAGCGTGTGCAGAACTCAGAGGTGTCGTACGTTTGGTGCTTGATCGGTCAGAACGAGAAGAATTTTGACTACATCAACCGCGTTGTCAAACGCTTCCGCTTTCGGTCTACGAGGGTACATAGACACATTCTCCCCTCTCGTTGCTATGCATCTCCTAGATAGATCTTACGTGAGCGTGGGATTTTTTTTGAAATTGCATGCTACATTTCCCAACAGTACGCCCCACCACTAGGCCGGCCAGCCCTAGGGAAAGGAAAGGGGGAGGGCAAGTCCCTCCTCCTTCCCTCCTCGAGGGAGAAAGGAAGGGGGGCACCTCCCCCTTCCTTCCCCTGGAGCCTATACAAGGAAGGAAGAGAGGGCCAAGCCAGGGCAAGAGCCCAAGTGGGATTCGGCCCCATTTGGGGCGCCCCTTGGCCTCTCCCCTCTCCCTCCCACCTATATATATATATGAGGAGGGGGCTCCTAGAACACACAACATCAATTGTTAGCCGTGTGCGGCGCCCCCTCCACAGTTTACACCCCTGTTCATATTCCTGCTGTGCTTAGGCGAAGCCCTGCGCGGATCACTTCACCATCACCGTCACTGATAACCCACAAGTATAGGGGATCGCAACAGTTTTGGAGGGTAGAGTATTCAACCCAAATTTATTGATTCAACACAAGGGGAGCCAAAGAATATTCTCAAGTATTAGCAGCTGAGTTGTCAATTCAACCACACCTGGAAACTTAATATCTGCAGCAAAGTATTTAGTAGCAAAGTAATATGATAGTAGTGGTAACGGTAGCAAAAGGTAACGGTAGAAAAAGTAATGTTTTTGGTATTTTGTAGTGATTGTAACAATAGCAACGGAAAAGTAAATAAGCGAAGAACAATATATGGGAAGCTCATAGGCAATGGATCAGTGATAGAGAATTATGCCAGATGTGGTTCATCATGTAACAGTCATAACCTAGGGTGACACAGAACTAGCTCCAATTCATCAATGTAATGTAGGCATGTATTCCGAATATACTCATACGTGCTTATGGAAAAGAACTTGCATGGCATCTTTTGTCCTACCCTCCCGTGGCAGCGGGGTCCTAGCGGAAACTAAGGGATATTAAGGCCACCTTTTAATAGAGTACCGGACCAAAGCATTAACACATAGTGTGTAAGTGCATCTAGTGCCCCTTAGTGATTTTGGTGTATTGAAGACTTATAGGTTAAGGGACTAATGCGTTTGTGAGTATACACAGGTCTATAAGTCTATGAGGAGTTTGATATTTATAGAGAAAGTCAACCCCTAAAAATGAAGTTCTTCGACCGAAGACTTTGGATTTCTGAAGACTTTGAAAGTGAAGAAATTGGTGTGACCTTGAAGACTTGGTATTCATTCGAGGAACATGAAGCATGAAGACTTTTGTTTTTGTAGTTTCATTTTCTCTTTCTTGAGTCATAGGAAACACCGTACTGTTAAAGGGGGTCGAGGAAATACTAAGAAAAAATTTCCATGTGATTCTCAACTCAAAATCCTACACCTACCAATCCCTTCGAGTGAAGCCATTGGAAATCTCATACAGTCCAGTCATATTCTTCAGTGACAGAGACGATGTTCTTCTGGTCTCTGAGGAATTTGTTCTGACTGAGGAGTTAGGAATTCGCCTGTGCGGATTGCCTACACAGTGAGGAACATGATAGCCCTGTGGATTTTGCTACTCAAAATTCCGACCGTTGCTGTGCTATGCGCCAGCTGTCCCAAAATATCCATCCACCTAACGGTCATATCATTGAAGGGCATTTATGTCTTATCATGTCGGGCTGCTCCCTAGGCTATAAATAGCCACCCCTACAACCACCAGCTGGTTGACTGCTCCGAGAGAAAGTGACACTTGTCATTTGAGAGCAACCCATCCTCCGAGGACTTTGAGCAAAAATCATCAAGTGAGGAAAAACCCAAACCCAAACACCTACAAACCCCAAGTGATTGAGCATCACTGAAGAGATTGATCCTGCGTGGATCCGATGCTTGTTACCTTTGAAGACTGTGCTTCTTCCAGACGGTTAGGCGTCATGGTCTAGAGAATCCAAGAGGAATTGTGGATCGTCGAGTGACCAAGTTTGTGAAGGTTCGGAAGTCACCTGAAGACTTACCACGAGTGATTGGACAAGGTCTGTGTGACCTTAGTTCAAGGAGAATATGGTGAGGACTTGGTGTCCTGAGCTGCGTGTTCAGGACTGGGTGTCCGGGACTGGGTGTCCGGGACTGGGCGTCCTTGAGTTTAAATACTCAGGCGCTCCAACCAGACGTACAACTAAGACAACAGTTGGAACTGGTCTACCAAATCTTTGTTTTCACCAAGCCTACTGGTTCTATTTCCTCACAATTGTGTTGTGTGTTTGTTCATATATGTGCTTGAAGACTTTGACTGAAGACTTTCTCAATTTCCTCAGTTCAATTTCTTCAGTCTGTTTGTCTTCATCCTGTGTTATCCTATGCTTACGCTTCCTGTACTCTGTGCCTGTCTTCATTTCATCATGATGACTATGCTTGTGTTCTATTATGTTTACTTTTGAGTACTTATTCCGCTGCTAGTAGTTCTTCGCTAAGGAATTTCCTCACCGGCAAATTCCTCGGTGAAGAATTTCATAAAAATCACCTATTCACCCCCCTCTAGTTGATATAACGCACTTTCAATTGGTATCAAAGCAAGGTACTCCCTTGTTTTGTGTGATTTTGGTTTAACCACCTGGAGTTTATTTATGTCGACCACAGGTATGAAGAAAGTGACATGCCCCATCTTTGATGGTCACGAGTATCCCAAGTGGAAGGCCATGATGAAGAAGCACCTCATGGCGATGAACAGCGAGCTGTGGACCGTCACTGAGATTGGTCTGACCGATCTATGCAAGATGGCGGAAGCAGATGACATTCGCAAGTACACTCTTCTCAACCTCGCGACGAAGGACGTCATCTGCTCCTGTCTGTCTCAAAATTAGTTTAGGAATATCATGCATCTCGATCATGCGAAGCTTATCTAGGACCATCTCTCTGAGGTCTATGAAGGTCATTGAACCTGTCATGATCCTTGGTTTGAGGACTTCAAGGAATCTCTCAAAGCGATGGCATTCGAACCAGAATCATCATCTTCTACATCATGCCTTATGGCAAAAGATGCTAAGGTAACTGAATGCTACCTATCCGAGTCTAGTGATGATGAATCTGGTTATGAATTTGGACCCAGCTATGTCAAACTTGCTTCCCTTGCCACTAAACAGCAAAGAGCTTTGGAAAAATTTCATTACATGCTAAATAAGAGCGATGCGATGTTGAGTGAAGAAATGGACCAGTCAAAAGCTTTGGCTGAAAGTCTTTAGAGACTTCATACTAAGTATGACACCCTTCAAGATCATCATAACACTCTCTTATCTGATCATGAGAAGATTTCTTATGAATTTCTTCAAAGAAAGCAAGACCTTGAGAAGCTAAGAGTGAGTTATGAAGATCTTCAGAAGGAGCGCGATTCATTACTTGCTCAACAAATCAGCGCTTCTCAGGAAGAATTTGTTCCTCCTTGTTTGAAATGCATTGAACGTGAATCTGCTAATTCTTCACCTGAATGTTCAAATGCTGCTAATGTTTCAAATTCTTCACATGCCTCTGCTATCACTAATTCCTCATCTGAGGACATTGCTAGTATCACTAACGATGCATGGTTGAAGGAATTGTACATGACAGGCATGTACAAAAGCAGGGCCGTATCTCTGCATGTGCAACCGGAGCAGCCGCACAGGGCCCCCAAAACTATGGGGCCCCTAATTTTTCTAAGCATGTACTAATAATAAGTGGATCGCAAACTAATGAACCGTGAAATGAAATTGTAAAGAGAAAAAAATAGCAGTCAACCGTGGAACCACCACCGACTGAGGCCCCACAACCAAACCTGTCTCTCTGCATAACGCAAGGAGAACTCCTGAAGCAGATTACTTATCAAGTTCTACAGTGCTCTTCTCTATCTTCCTTGAGACCTCAGTGCTCAGTGGCAAATCAAACCCCCGAATTAATTCCTTGGAAATTAACTTTACATCGTTCTTTCTCGAGTCTGTGCACCCTCTGGTATCCTAATAGCTCAAAGTTTTTTCTTTTGGTGTTCTGTAATCCTTTGAAATACTGTACTACTACCACATTGCTAAAAAATCTATACTACTACCACAAATAAACAATGATTAATAAAAATATTTTTATTGGCTTTATTATACAATGGGGCCTAAATTGTGATCTTGCTCCGGGGCCTAGATTTCCGGGATACGGCCCTGTATAAAAGCCTAAAAGGGCATCAGACTCTTTGTGATGTGCTTAAAAAGCAGATCCTCAACAGGAACCCTAGGAAAGAGGGTATTGCCTTTGAGAGGAAACTCAATGTCGATGGTACATATTGGAAGCCTGATCAGTACCCCAAAACTACATGGGTTGCTGCAAAGGGACCTCGAGTTGATCCATCTAACTTATCTGGATTTGCATGTGAATCTCCTCGTTCTGATGATGAGTCATTTGACTCCAACTATAAATTGTTCAAAATTAGAATGGTGAAATATTTGCTAGATATGTTGGCACTAACTGCAGGAACGGTCCCCCTATGAAGAAAATCTGGGTTCCCAAAAGATGCCTTGAAAATCTTCAGGTGAATGTCATCATGACACCACCTGTGAAGAATAGGAACCCCAGGTCAAATTCTTCATATGGACCAAATACTTCATATGGATCCAAGTCCTCATACGGACCAAACTCCTCACACGGATCATATTCCTCAAAAGGATCAAAGTCCTCATATGAACATCATCGTGCTAACCCGTCTGTTTCGCAGGGAAGATCTAAGGATTATGGATATGTGCATTATTCTTCAAATCATTATGTCCATAAGTCCCCGAAGAATTTCTCTGCTTACTCTTATACTTACTCTAACACCTCTTATGTGAAACGAAATGGACTGGCATCTATGCCACCTTTCTCTTATGGAGCTCGCAGAATGATGAACTCTTAGCCACCCCTTTAGATGTGGGTGGTGAAGAAAAAGAACTAATCTCTTCTGCAGGGTCAGGTCTCCAGACGTACGTAATCGTCTGAAGAATTTGCTAGAGACCTGAGTATGTCTGATAGGATGCAGGCTAATCATGAAGAAATGAACTTTCATTTCTCACGTCCTCATACTTTCTTTTGCTTGATGAAATTGATCTGATGAATTGATGTCATATTCTTCACTGATGAAGTATATGAGTTTGTAAGCTGCACTAATTCATCTGCAGGATGATCAACCCAAAGCCACTGAGTGGGTCCTCGATAGTGGATGTACAAATCACATGACTGGTGACAAGTATCTATTGATGGATGCTCCATTATCTCTGTCGCATATGAAGCATATCATCTTTGCCGACAAAGGCAAAAGTCAGGTATTGGGTCTAGGTAAGGTTGCGATCACAAAGGATTGACACATGGACAAAGTCATGCTTGTTGAGTCCTTAGGATACAACCTTATGTCTGTCTCAATGCTTTGTGATCTTGATATGGTTGTTGTCTTTGGCATGTACCGTTGTGTTGTGGTTATGGAAGCTGACAATTCCAAAGTCTTCGAAGGCTTTAGGAGAGGAGACCTGTATATTATTGATTTCTCTACAGGACCACAACCAGCCGTGTGCCTACTTGCAAAAGCTTCAGAAGGCTGGCTCTGGCATCGACGACTTGGTCATGCAGGCATGAGGAATTTGCACAAGCTTGCGAAGAAGAAGCATGTCGATGGCATCGAGAATGTCAAATTCCTCAAGGATCACCTATGCGGAGCCTGTGAAGCTGGGAAAATGACAAAGGCTAAGCACCCAGCGAAGACTATCATGACCACTACTCGTCCATTTGAACTGCTTCACATGGATCTCTTCGGTCCTAACCATTATTCTGCAGTCTCAAATGAGGCATCTCAATATGGCTTTGTTATTGTTGATGATTACTCTCGATACACATGGGTACACATTGTTACTTACAAACATGAAGTGCAGGAAGTCTTCAAACGATTTTCCTCAAGGGCTTCAACCAACTTTGGTGTGAAGATCAAGCACATCAGAAGTGACAATGAAACTGAGTTCAAGAATTCTGGTCTAAATGACTATCTTGATGAACTTGGTATTACTCATGAGTTATCTGCTCCTTACACTCCTCAGCAGAACATCATCGTGGAGCGCAAGAACATGACTCTTGCTGAGATGGCTCGCACTATGCTTGATGAATACAAAACGCCTCGTCGGTTCTGGATTGAGGCAATTGATACTGCGTGCCACATCATGAACAGAGTATATCTTCACAAATTCTTCAAGAAGACTACCTATGAACTCCTCACTGATAAGAAACCCAATGTAAGTTATTTCAAAGTCTTCGGTCCTAAATGTTGGATTAGAGATCCTCATCACAACTCAAAATTTGCACCGAAAGCACATGAAGGTTTTATGCTTGGTTACGGAAAGGACTCGCACACCTACAGAGTCTTCAACAACGTTCTTCACAAGGTTGTTGAAAATGTAGATGTGCGGTTCGATGAAACTAATGGCTCGCAAAGAGAGCACCTACCTACTGTGATAGATGGACCAGCACCTGAGGAAACTATCAAGTTCAAGGCTACTAAGGATGTCATTCCTACTGAAGAATCTGCTGAAGAATTCATTCTAGAACAAGAAGAACATCAAGCTAATGCAGCTAAAGAAAATACTGAAGAAAATGGTGCTGAAGAGAATGCTGGTCAAATTCCTCAACGACAACCAGCTTATCCTCACATTCAAAAGAAGTGCAAGTTGAAAAGATCATCAATGACATCAAAGCGCTAGGTCCTCTCACACGCTCAAAAGCTTCACATTTATCTAACTTTTGTGGGCACTATGCTTTTGTCTCTATCACAGAGCCCACTAAGGTAGATGAAGCATTTCTGGAGCCTGAGTGGATTCAGTCCATGCAAGAAGAATTACATCAGTTCGAGCTCAACAATGTCTGGGAACTGGTCAAATGTCCAGATCCTCGCAAGCACAATATCATTGACACAAAGTGGATCTACCGCAACAAGCAAGATGAAAATGGCCTTGTGGTGAGGAATAAGGCACGGCTCGTAGCTCAAGGCTACACATAGGTTGAAGGAATTGATTTCGATGAAACTTTTGCACCTGTTGCTAGACTTGAGGCTATTCACATATTACTTGCTTATGCTAACCATCATGATATCACTTTATATCAAATGGATGTGAAAAGTGCATTCCTCAATGGTAAGCTTGAGGAAGAAGTATATGTTGCTCAACCCCCAGGTTTTGAAGATCCAAAGAATCCTAACAAAGTCTTCAGGCTCAACAAGGCCCTCTATGGCCTCAAGCAGGCCCCACGGGCGTGGTATGATACCTTGAAGGAATTCTTCATGAAGAAAGGCTTCAAACCCGGTTCACTCGACCCTACTCTTTTCACTAAATCTTATGATGGTGAATTGTTTGTGTGCCAAATATATGTTGATGATATTATCTTTGGCTGTACTGACCAACGTTATAGTAATGAATTTGCCTATATGATGAGTGAAGAATATCAAATGTCTATGATGGGAGAGTTGAAATTCTTCTTAGGTCTTCAAATTCGTCAACAACGCAATGGCATATTCATATCTCAGGAGAAATACCTCAAGGATGTACTGAGGAAATTCGGCATGCAAGATTGCAAAGGCGTCAAAATTCCTATGCCCACAAATGGCCATCTGTGCACTGATGAAAATGGTATCGACTTTGATCATAAGGTATACCGCTCCATGATTGGCTCTTTATTGTACTTATGTGCATCTAGGCCAGACATAATGCTTAGTGTTTGCATGTGTGCCCGATTTCAAGCTACACCAAAGGAATCACACCATAAGGCTGTGAAGCATATTCTTCGATATCTAGCTCACACACCAACACTTGGATTATGGTACCCCAAGGGCTCGGCTTTTGATCTCATTGGATATTCTGACTCTGACTATGCTGGTGATCGTGTGGACCGCAAGTCAACATCTGGTACATGTCATTTCCTCGGACGATCTTTGGTCTGTTGGTCCTCGAAGAAACAGAACTGTGTATCACTATCTACTGCTGAAGCTGAGTACATTGCCGCTGGTTCTTGCTGTGCTCAATTCCTATGGATGAAGCAAACTCTCAAGGACTACGGCGTCAACATGAAGAATGTGCCTCTCTTCTGTGACAATGAGAGTGCCATCAAGATTGCTCACAACCCAGTTCAGCACTCGAAGACTAAGCACATTCAGATTCGTCATCATTTTCTTCATGATCATGTGTTGAAGGGCGACATTTCTATTGAGCATGTGAAGACTGAAGAACAGCTAGCCGATATCTTCACAAAGCCCTTGGATGAGAAGAGATTTAGCAAGTTGCGGTGTGAGCTAAATATCCTAGAATCTTCAAATGTTCTTTGAAAAGGATACTCATCCTAACACTTATGCAAAATTGATGACTTAGATGTGCAACACATGAAGAAACGTTTTTCTTCAATCAATGAAGAATAACACTCTAAGTGTGAAGAAATTAACGAAGAATTGATTCTCAGAACCCTACGATAATTGTACGCGGTGTCTGAAATTATCATTCTTATACGGTGGGTCACGCCACCACCAAAAGTTGAAATTCCTCAGTTGTTCAATATTCTTCAACTTTGCATTGTCTTCACTGTTTACGTCCTCTACAACATTCACTTATTGCTAATTCTTCAAGTTGGTTTTTCTTCTAAGTGAATGTGACCGGACCCTTCCCCCTCTATGCTAAACTCAACCCAATCTATTCACTAATTCTTTACGTGCGTTCTAGTTGAAACTCGTTCAAAATCTTCACTGTGTCCTTGTCAGCTGAAAAAATTGCGAGCGGAACTTTAAAACCTATCTTATCTAAATTTTCGGCTTTGCCGCTCAAACCATTCCGCATCCCATGATACACTTATCCATTCACCCACAATCGCACACGATCTCCACCTCTCAGTACGTGGGTGACACATGTCAAGTGAATGAGAAGGGTCAGGGGCACGTTCGTTCAATTTCTTCGGGCGAACGGTTTTCACCATGGCTATAAATACCCCTCTTCCCCTTCCTCACTTCTTTTACTCCGCTCGGCCTCTCTCCGGCTCGAGCTTCTCAAACCCTAGCGCCGCTGCTACTTCATCGTCACCGGTGAGGAAGAGCTTCACTACGTCGACCTCGTCGCCGCCGTACTCGCGCCGACCGCGGAAATCTTCACTCCTCCGCCGTCGTAGCTGTCTTCCTCCACCGAGTTAGGGCGTGGAAGATCTACATAGACGAACATCACTTCTCCACCTCACTATTTGTCGTGTTCTTCGTCCAGGGTAATTAAAAGTTACTTTTACTGCCCTCGTTGATTCAAATGATTATCTACAAAATCTTCAAAGGTGTTTTTCTTCATTTCTTCACACACTAAACACCTCACAAGTCATCTGCTCTTGATTCGTTTCTCTAAGCATCAATTTTCTTCAAGATTCCTCAATTGTGTGGATCTTCGATTTATACAACTCTGGAACCTAAGACAAAGAATGCTTAGTGAAATTCTTCAAGACTCATCTGTTCAAATTCCTCAAACTTGTCCTTTTTACAAAACCTTCTAAGAACGCATATGACCTCTCCAAATTCCTCGCAACTATACTCTATTCACAGGTATTCATGTCAGCTGCTGAATCACTAGGTTCTCATGAACTTAACTCATTTGCAGCGTTCCTCGAAGAAAAGTTGCATACTTCTTCAGAGAATTCAATTGTTCAAATTCCTCAACTGAAGAAAATGGCTGATGGTAAGAAGCCACAGAAAGGAGGAAAGAGGGCTGAGGTCAACACATCGTTTGAAATCCCTGATGATATATACAAGGATTACTGCACTCCTGATGAAGCCAAGTTTGGAAAACAGGACAAAAATCAGCGCAAGGTGCACATACAGAGGATAGAAAGGAGATGGGCAAGAGAATGGAGGGAGTATAGGTATGTAACTCCAAAATACATGAAGAAATTCGCACTCAATCCTCCATGCCCAAGACCTCCATTGGCACCTGGCCAAATAGCTGATCCCACTAGCCTCAAGTGCGGTGAGGACTATCCTGATGAATGGGCCAAGCGCCAAGCCAAGTTGGCTAAGCAAGCCAGAGAAGCAGTGAGGAAATTCAATGAAGACTCTGCTGCTGCTGCTGCCTCTACTGAGGCCTTTGCTGTCAAGCCGAAGAAGGCTATGTCAAAGAAGCCTGCGCGCAAGCCAAGTGCTTCACCAACAGTGCCCTCAAGGCCAAGTTCCTCAGCAATTCCCTCACGGCCAGAATCAGCAATGCCCTCGCGGCCAGAATCAGCAATGCCCTCACGTCCAGAATCCTCAAAGCCCTCACAGCCAATTCCTCGTGCTGCTCCTGCTCCTCCAAAGTCCTCAGCTCCTCCGCCAAAGTCTTCAGCCGCTCCAACAAAGTCCTCTACACCTGTGCATCTCGCCACGTGTCAAAGGACCACAGGCATCTCAATTGCCTCAGGAGCTTCAGCTAGTTCCTCAGCCGCACCAAGTTCCTTAACGGGACCCTCTCTACTGAAGACAAAGGCCACTACTGGACGAGGTCCTTGCCCTAGTCCTCAGAAGAAGCAAGTTGCCTTCCAAGTGCCGTCTGAAGAAGACGAAGCTGATGATGATGAACTTGCTGAAATCATCAGAGATAGGCAAGTCAGGGCCGCTAGAGCCAAGAGAACAAATGTGCCACTACTTTTGGATCCAAAGTTGATCCTCGAATACATTGACGTTTGGCACAAGGACCCCAACACTCCCATGTCTGACTTCAAGCTGACTCCTGGCCAAAGTCACATGCTGACCCACTTCATACAAGAAGAAAAATGGAAATTTGAGAAGGCCAGGCAGATCAAGAAAGCGCAGTACAAGAAGGAGCGCTATCTGAAGAAAAACGTTGTCTCTATGACAACTGAAGAACTTGTCACTATTCAAACTGAGATCAAGAAACTCAGTGATGACTTTGACGCATACCGCGCTGATTGTTTGGAGCTAAGGTTCGTTTTGTGAAACTTGCGGATAACTTCACTTCAAATGTTGCAGCCCCAACGCAACAGGAAGTTCATCAGGCTGAAGCATCTGCTCAGCCGACTGAAGAACATGCTAGCACCGCTGATGAAAATCAGGTTGCTTAAGAACATGTAAGTTCCAGGGCTGATGACTGCATACCAGCCGCTGAAGAAATTGCCAGGGCATCCACTAGTGGTGTGCTTGAAGAAACTGATGAAATCAGGGCAACTGCATTAGTTGTGCCTGAAGAAAATCAACCAGATTCCTCTGCTCCTCCTGCGCCAACACCAACTCCGATCCTTCCATCTGCATCAGATGTGAAGAAGACCAAGGCTGCAGAGCGTGCAGCAGTGAAGAAAAGGAAAACATCAACTACTTCAGATTCTTCAGCTCCGAAGAAGATGAAGCCTTTGACCAGCTCGTTTGAAAATCCCATTGATGTTGTTCCTCTCTCTATCATGCCATCAAAGGACCTTGTTCTTTTCTATGAAGAATATGTGATCCCCAACGGATCTGATGAAGAAACTCCTTCTGCTGCTTTGTCAGAGCAGTTAGATGAAGAAATTGAAGTGGATACGATCCCTTCAACACCTGTTATCTCCTTGCCTATGCCCCAGTTCACGGTTGAAGAGGCCGGAGTTGAAGAAATGGAAGATGAAGATGTGGACGTTGGCTGCTCCACACCAGTGATGAGTGATGAATTCTGGGAAAGTCAGCATCCAAACTCTCCAATGTTCACACTGTTGCAGCAAATACCTCAGTCCCCTGCACAAACTGTTCAAATGGGCTCTGAAGAAACTCACCCCACTTCATCTGTACGTGAAGAAATTCCAGCCACTAGTGCTGAAGAAACTGTTGCTGTTGAACATGTGAAGACGCAGTCTGCCACTGAAGAGGAACCATAAATTCCTCAGCCTGAAGAACCCGAGATTGCGATTCCTGAGGTCGTGATGCAACTCACTGACACTCCTCTGCCCAAACCAAAGGATCCATTCTCACGCAAGAAAAAGTTCAAGGCTAATGATTTCTTCGCCGAGCACGTATTCTTCGAAGACTACAACCCATATGATTATGCTCGCATAAGGAAGAGGCGTTTCTGGACTGCTAGTCAAGCAAATTTCTATTCCTCAGTGCTATTCAACAAAGAGAAAATCTTCTACCACGAGCACATTCCTCACATGGATATGGAATCTCTGCCGTGCTTCATGCCAGTCCTCAGTGTTCTTCACGACGCTGGACTGTTAAATTTTTGCTCTAACATCTGCGATTGGAATGAAGAACTGATTCTTCAATTTTATGCGACGCTGCACATCACAGGAGATTCTGAAGATGTGAATTCATGGGTGTTGGACTGATGTCTGAGAACACTCACTACACAACACCAGCTACTGAATTGCTTCGTGCCTTACCACTCAGTCCTCCCCTTGAAGAAGCTTGTTGCATCTACAGTGAACCTGAGCTTACAAATCACTACATGCAGGTTCTGATGAAACCTTTGAAGCCAGGTCAGGCCCCACAAACCAAATTCCTCGTGAAGTAATTACTTTATGTGCCCAGAACTGTCTATCGTATTCTTACGAGGACAATGAGTCCTATCAAAGGCCAAGACTCATCGGATGAGGAAATTGTTGGCATCATGAAGAATCTGGTATTCAATATCATTCATGGCATTCCTGTCAACTATCACGATTTCTTCATGAGGACTCTGGCAAATGTTGCACTGTCTCCATTTGAGCTAAATCCTTGTGCACCTTGGATTATGAGATTCCTCAGGACAAGATCTTCACTCAACTACAAAGCCGATTTTCAGAATCACCTCAGCTACTTGCCCCCAATTGAAGTCCTCAAGCAGACCTATTCCTCAGTTGATGAAAAGGGCAAGGCACCAGCTGTTATAGATGAAGGCATTCGTCCATTGGATGGATAGTTTCGCAAAGCTGCCTAATTCAAGAAGGTCAAGGTTCCTTCCTTGGTGGCCAGCTCATATTCTTCATCGCGCGACACTGATGAGAATGAAGACTTGGACAACACTGCGGCAGGCCCTACTACGACAAATGACCCCAACAACGCTGGCGCTCCTTCATCAACTTGATATTCTTCAGGGGCGTTAGTCCTCATATTCGATCCTTTTGGTCATTTGATGACAAAGGGGGAGAATTTTGAGTTAGTCTTCAAGCGGGTCTATTATATGGGTGTTTTTGTAAAGTTACAACTCTCGTTCTTCTGAGACTTTATTGGACCGAGTTGTAAACTTAAACCCGATGGTGCTCTGATACTTTTGATATGTTTTTCTGCATGCTTATTCGTCATATATGCTAATGCACGCATGCTGAATTACATCAGTCACCATATTTCACCATGCATTTCAAATTCTTCACTGTGATATGTCAAATGCGTGTGTGAATTACAAGATATAGGGAGAGATCTCCATGATTCTACTCTTCAAGTGTGCAATGCTTCAAAAGCAAATACCTCACCATGCACATATTCAGGGGGAGTTCTTCTATATCTTGAAATCAAATTCCTCAATATCAGTATTTACACTTCATATGTTTATCCCCGTTGAAAACTTAACCTATATTGTCATTAATTGCCAAAAAGGGGGGAGATTGTAAGTGCATCTAGTGCACCTTAGTGATTTTGGTTTATTGAAGACTTATAGGTTAAGGGACTAAAGCGTTTGTGAGTATACACATGTCTATAAGTCTATGAGGAGTTTGATATTTACAGAGAAAGTCGACCCCTAAAAATGAAGTTCTTTGACTGAAGACTTTGGATTTCTGAAGACTTTCTGAAGACTTTGAAAGTGAAGAAATTGGTGTGACCTTGAAGACTTGGTATTCATTCGAGGAACATGAAGCGTGAAGACTTTTGTTTTCATAGTTTCATTTTCTCTTTCTTGAGTCATAGGAAACACCGTACTGTTAAAGGGGGTCGAGGAAATACTAAGGAAAATTTTCCATGTGATGCTCAACTCAAAATCCTACACCTACCAATCCCTTCGAGTGAAGCCATTGGAAATCTCATACAGTCCAGTCATATTCTTCAGTGACAGAGACGAAGTTCTTCTGGTCTCTGAGGAATTTGTTCTGAGTGAGGAGTTAGGAATTCGCCAGTGCGGATTGCCTACACACTGAGGAACATGATAGCCCTGTGGATTTTGCTACTCAAAATTCCGACCGTTGTTGTGCTATGCGCCAGCTGTCCCAAAATATCTATCCACCTAACGGCCATATCATTGAAGGGCATTTATGTCTTATCATGTAGGGCTGCTCCCTAGGCTATAAATAGCCGCCCCCTACAACCACCAGCTGGTTGGCTGCTCCGAGAGAAACTGACACTTGTCATTTGAGAGCAACCCATCCTCCGAGGACTTTGAGCGAAAATCATCAAGTGAGGAAAAACCCAAACCCAAACACCTACAAACCCCAAGTGATTGAGCATCGCTAAAGAGATTGATCCTGCGTGGATCCGGCGTTTGTTACCTTTGAAGACTGTGCTTCTTCGAGACGGTTAGGCGTCATGGTCTAGAGCATCAAAGAGGAATAGTGGATCGCCGAGTAACCAAGTTTGTGAAGGTTCGGAAGTCACCTGAAGACTTACCACGAGTGATTGGACAAGGTCTGTGTGACCTTAGTTCAAGGAGAATACGGTGAGGACTTGGTGTCCTGAGCTGCGAGTTCAGGACTGGGTGTCCGGGACTGTGTGTCCTCGAGTTTAAATACTCAGCCGCTCCAACCAGATGTACAACTGAGACAGCAGTTGGAACTGGTCTACCAAATCATTGTCTTCACCAAGCCTACTGGTTCTATTTCCTCAACTCTTTTATTTCCTCAGAACTGTGTTGTGTGTTTGTTCATATATGTGCTTGAAGACTTTGACTGAAGACTTTCTCAATTTCCTCAGTTCAATTTCTTTAGTCTGTTTGTCTTCATCCTGTGTTATCATGTGCTTACGCTTCCTGTACTCTGTGCCTGTCTTCATTTCATCATGATGACTATGCTTGTGTTCTGTTATGTTTACTTTTGAGTAATTATTCCGCTACTAGTAGTTCTTCGCTAAGGAATTTCCTCACCGGCAAATTCCTCAGTGAAGAATTTCATAAAAATCGCCTATTCACCCCCCTCTAGTCGATATAACACACTTTCATAGTGAATACATGAACTCCTCAAACTACGGTCATCACCGGGAGTGGTCCCGATTATTGTCACTTTGGGATTGCCGGATCATAACACATAGTAGGTGACTATAGACTTGCAATATAGGATCAAGAACTCACATATATTCATGAAAACATAATAGGTTCAGATCTGAAATCATGGCACTCGGGCCCTAGTGACAAGCATTAAGCATAGCGAAGTCATAGCAACATCAATCTCAGAACATAGTGGACACTAGGGATCAAACCCTAACAAAACTAACTCGATTACATGATAGATCTCATCCAACCCATCACCGTCCAGCAAGCCTACGATGGAATTACTCACGCACGGCGGTGAGCATCATGAAATTGGTGATGGAGGATGGTTGATGATGACGATGGCGACGGATTCCCCTCTCCGGAGCCAATAACGGACTCCAGATCAGTCCTCCCGAGAGGTTTTAGGGCTTGGCGGCGGTTCCATATCATAAAACGCGCTGAATCCTTCTCCCTTACTTTTTTCTCTCCGAAAGAGAATATATAGAGTTGGAGTTGAGGTTGGAGGAGCTCCAGGGGGCCGACGAGGTAGGGGGCACGCCCCCACCCTCGTGGCTAGGGTGTGGCCCCCCTGGTCTTGATCTTTTGCCAGTATTTTTATTATTTCCAAAAAGGCGCTCCATGGAGTTTCAGGTCATTCCGAGAACTTTTGTTTCTGCACATAAATAACACCATGACAATTCTGCTATAAACAGCGTCAGTCCGGGTTAGTTCCATTCAAATCATGCAAGTTAGAGTCCAAAACAAGGGCAAAAGTGTTTGGAAAAGTAGATACAACGGAGACATATCAACTCCCCCAAGCTTAAACATTTGCTTGTCCTGAAGCAATTCAGTTGACAAACTGAAAGTGATAAAGAAAAACTTTTATAAACTCTGTTTGCTCTTATTGTTTACAATATGTAAAGCCAGCATTCAAGTTTTCAGCAAAGATTATGAACTAACCATATTCACAATAACGCTTAGGTCTCATGTTTACTTATCAATGGCATAATCAACTAGAGAGAAATAATAATAAATCTCGGATGACAACACTTTCTCAAAACAATCATAATATGATATAACAAGATGGTATCTCTCTAGCCCTTTCTGAGAGCGCAAAACATAAATGCAGAGCAGCTTTAAAGATCAAGGACTGACTAGACATTGTAATTCATGGTAAAAGAGATCCAGTCAAGTCATACTCAATGTTAACTAACAGTAATGAATGCAAATGGCAGCGGTGCTCTCCAACTGGTGCTTTTTAATCAGAGGATGATGATTCAACATAAAAGTAAATAGATAGGCCCTTCGCAGAGGGAAGCAGGGATTTGTAGAGGTGCCAGAGCTCGGTTTTGAAATAGAGATGAATAATATTTTGAGCGGTATACTTTCATTGTCAACATAACAACCAAGAGATGGCGATACCTTCCATGCTACACACATTATAGGCGGTTCCCAAACATAATGGTAAAGTTTATATTCCCCCTCCACCAACAAGCATCATTCCATGGCTTGCTCGAAACAACGAGTGCCTCCAACTAACAAGAGTCCCAGGGGGAGTTTTGTTTGCAATTATTTTGATTTAGTTTGCATAAAGCATGGGACTGGGCATCCCGATGACCAGCCATTTTCTCGTGAGTGAGGAGCGGAGTCCACTCCTCTTGAGAATAACCCGCCTAACATGGAAGATACAGACATCCCTAGTTGATACATGAGCTATTTGAGCATACAAAACAGGATATTTATTTGAAGGTTTAGAGTTTGGCACATACAAATTTACTTGGAACGGCAGGTAGATACCGTATATAGGTAGGTATGGTGGAATCATATGGAATTGTTAGGGAACATAGTAATTTCAAAAAAATTCCTACGCACACGCAAGATCATGGTGATGCATAGCAACGAGAGGGGAGAGTGTGATCTACGTACCCTTGTAGACCGACAGCGGAAGCGTTAGCACAACACGGTTGATGTAGTCGTACGTCTTCACGGCCCGACCGATCAAGCACCGAAACTACGGCACCTTCGAGTTCTAGCACATGTTCAGCTCGATGATGATCCCCGGACTCCGATCCAGCAAAGTGTCGGGGAAGAGTTCCGTCAGCACGATGGCGTGGTGACGATCTTGATGTACTACTGTCGCAGGGCTTCTCCTAAGCACCGCTACAATATTATCGAGGATTATGGTGGAAGAGGGCACCGCACACGGCTAAGAATATGATCACGTGGATCAACTTGTGTCTAGAGGTGCCCCCCTGCCCCCGTATATAAAGGAACAAGGGAGGAGGATGCCGGCCCTAGGAGGGGGCGCGCCAAGTGTGGAGTCCTACTAGGACTCCCTAGTCCTAGTAGGATTCCACCTCCCATATGGAATAGGAAAAGAGGAAGGGAAAAGGAGAAGGAAGGAAGGGGGCGCCCCCCTTCCCTAGTCCAATTCGGACCAGACCAAGGGGAGGGGTGCGGCCACCCTTGAGGCCCTTTTTTTTCTTTCCCGTATGGCCCAATAAGGCCCAATACGTATTCCCGTAACTCTCCGGTACTCCGAAAAATACCCGAATCACTCGGAACCTTTCCAATGTCCGAATATAGTCGTCCAATATATCGATCTTTACGTCTCGACCATTTCGAGACTCCTCGTCATGTTCCCGATCTCATCCGGGACTCCGAACTCCTTCGGTACATCAAAACTCATAAACTCATAATATAACTGTCATTGAAACCTTAAGCGTGCGGACCCTACGGGTTCGAGAACAATGTAGACATGACCGAGGCACGTCTCCAGTCAATAACCAATAGCGGAACCTGGATGCTCATATTGGCCCCCACATATTCTACGAAGATCTTTATCGGTCAGACCGCATAACAACATACGTTGTTCCCTTTGTCATCGGTATGTTACTTGCCCGAGATTCGATCGTCGGTATCTTAATACCTAGTTCAATCTCGTTACCGGCAAGTCTCTTTACTCGTTCCATAATACATCATCTCACAACTAACTCATTAGTTGCAATGCTTGCAAGGCTTATGTGATGTGCATTACCGAGAGGGCCCAGAGATACCTCTCCGACAATCGGAGTGACAAATCCTAATCTCGAAATACGCCAACCCAACATGTACCTTTGGAGACACCTGTAGAGCTCCTTTATAATCACCCAGTTACATTGTGACGTTTGGTAGCACACAAAGTGTTCCTCCGGCAAACGGGAGTTGCATAATCTCATAGTCATAGGAACATGTATAAGTCATGAAGAAAGCAATAGCAACATACTAAACGATCGGGTGCTAAGCTAATGGAATGGGTCATGTCAATCACATCATTCTCCTAATGATGTGATCCCGTTAATCAAATAACAACTCTTTTGTTTATGGTTAGGAAACATAACCATCTTCGATTAACGAGCTAGTCAAGTAGAGGCATACTAGTGACACTCTGTTTGTCTATGTATTCACACATGTATTATGTTTCCGGTTAATACAATTCTAGCATGAATAATAAACATTTATCATGATATAAGGAAATAAATAATAACTTTATTATTGCCTCTAGGGCATATTTCCTTCAGGAATAACATTGGGGTTTATGGGATTGGATGCACAAGCACTATTCCCGCTTAGTACAGGTGAAGGCTAGAAAAAGACTGGGAAGCGACCAGATAGAGAGCGACAACAGTCATGAACATGCATTAAAATTAATCAACACCGAATGCAAGCATGAGTAGGATATAATGCACCATGAACATAAATATCATAGAGGATATGTTGATTTTGTTTCAACTACATGCGTGAACATGTGCCAAGTCAAGCCACTCGAATCATTCAAAAGAGGATACCACCCTATCATACCACATCACAACCATTTTAATAGCATGTTGGCACGCAAGGTAAACCATTATAAGCTCCTAGCTAATTAAGCATGGCATAAGCAACTATAATCTCTAATTGTCATTGCAAACATGTGTTGACACACGAACACGTCACGTGTACCCTCGACGCCGGGGGTGATGCACCGCAGCTCACGTCGAAGGAGACCCGACCGACAGCGCGATACGCAAGACAGTCGGCGGGCGCTTTTGCAGACCTGAAACCCCGCGCACCCGGGAGGGACCCCGTCAGGGATTGCAGTGGTTATGGGCTGCCCTAGGTCGATTCGCTCGCCCCTAGATCCTCAGGATTCGCAGCTCTCAAACACAAAGAACAGCGAAGAACGAGAGAGAAAAACGGTGGAGAGATAAAACGTAGATGAAAAAGTAGTATATTGATTTGTTCGATTGTTTGTTGTTCAATCGGCCATCACCCCCAACATATATAAGAGGCGGCTAGACTTCCCGTACAAGCAAAGGATTCATCTAGGCTTTCCTTACAAGAAAATTACATCAATTCATGACCTAGAGTCCTAGTTCTGGTCCCACTTGGATTCAGCCCGAATCTGATCCAATCTTCTGTCTTGCTCCTTGCCTGGGCCGTGGAATCTGCATATGACTTCCGATGGAGACAGTTCAAATATCAATTTTGTACGCTTCAATGAGGCCAACAATCCGTATGTTGATCACTTCTCCAAATAAGTCCATCTTGAATACTCCACGGGGTCATCTTTAATTTTGAGTCGGACTCGGTCATGTAGCTGACTGGACCATCCGACTCTTGTAGCGTCTCTGCAGGTCGTATACTACGTCGGATGATGATGACTCCAAAAGCAAAGTTGACCGTTTCGATGTTATGAATAACTTTCATGTTGAACACTTCTTCATCCGAGTCCATCTAGATAATCATTTGAGCCCATCTTCAGCTTCTGGTCGGATTGGCCTTGACAGTTTCCACCCAGCAAGCTCTTTCCCGGCAAGCTTTTCAGCCCCGGCAAGGTCTTCGCCCGGCAAGCTTTTCCCCCCGGCAAGCTTTCCTCCCCGGCAAGGTTTCACACCGGCAAGCTTCTCCGCTGGCAAGCTTTCCATGCCGGCAAGCTTCTCCGCCGGCAAGCTTTCCACGCCGGCAAGCTCTCACATCGGTAAGGTTTTACCCCGGCAAGGTTCCATTCAGCCGGCAAAGGCCGAATACTTTCTCACTCAGGGCCGGCCTGTGAAGTGTTGCCTCTAACTTTTGCATACGAACCCGGATTCGTGACCATGCCAAAATCTGGTGTCAACACATGCCCCCCTGTTTTTCGGCAAAGCTTGTGTGCTGAAAAATAACTTGTATTGTGTTTGTTCTAAGGACAATGTCAACACTCCATCGGCCATTTATTTTCCTCAGGACGATAATCAGGTATCGGCCATGTCTGTGCTAAGGGCGATAGTCATATATCGGCCATTGCCCACTTAGGCTTCTTGCCACACACTTGGGTGGTATTTCTTCAAGTACTTGCCATTGAGAGCTCGAGGTAACAGTGCCCCTTATACGGATTCCACCAAATAAGAGTTTCCGGGAACTATTCTTGCAATTCTAAAAGGACCTTCCCAACTTGCAGACCACTTCCTGAATTTTCTGTCCCTTGAACCAATCGGGAGAATTACTTTCCAGACGAGATCGCCAACTTGAAAATTCTTCAACTTAACCTTCTTATTGTAAGCCCTTGCTACCCTCAACTTGTCCCTCTCTATGGCCTTCAAAGCAGCCAAACGTTTATCGGCAATCTCATCAATATTGTCCATCATCAAGTTATAAAAGTGTACTGCCGATTTTGTTTGGCTATTCTCAAAGCATTCAAATTCACTTCCACCGGTAAAACATCCTCTTGACCATATACTAG
This sequence comes from Triticum aestivum, assembly GCF_018294505.1. Taxonomy (NCBI): domain Eukaryota; kingdom Viridiplantae; phylum Streptophyta; class Magnoliopsida; order Poales; family Poaceae; genus Triticum; species Triticum aestivum. Next base: position 223,700,998 of record NC_057800.1, on the reverse strand, counting down.
CTCATATGGAGTCACCTTTGTAGCACCATGTCTTGAGATCCTATGTGCCCACAAAGCTTCAGACAACAACTCATGCCATCTCCTTGAATTATCCTCAATCTTCCTCTTGATGAGCTTGATTAAAATTTTATTGCTAGACTCAACTTGTCCATTGGCTTGGGCATAATATGGAGAGGAATTGAGCAATTTTATGTTATAAGATTCGGCAAATTCTCTAACTTGGTGTGACATGAAAGAGGAGCCTTGATATGTAGTCAATGTTTGAGGAATGCCGAATCTATGAATAATGTACTCGGTTATGAATTTAATCACCTCCGTATGTGTCATGTTCCTGAGAGGTACTGCTTCAGACCATTTAGTGAAATAACCGGTTGCCACCAATACGAACCGATGCCTCTTTGAGGAAGACGGATGAATTTGTCCAATAAAGTCTAAACCCCATCCTCTGAAAGGCCACATCTTGATAATGGGATGTAACATAGCAGCAGGAGCCAACTGAATATCACCAAATTTTTGACAAGCCTCACACCCTTTGTAATATCTGAAGCAATCATTAATCATAGTTGGCCAATAAAATCCAGCACGTCATAGCAACCATTTCATCTTGGGAGCCGATTGATGAGTGCCACAAATACCTTCATGGACCTCCCTCATAGCAACTCTCGCTTGGTCCTCATCCAAGCACTTTAGAAGAACATCATCAACCGTTCGGCGATAGAGATCATCATCTCTCATTGTATACTTGAAAGCCATCCGCCGAACAGCCCTGTCCACCATTCTACTAGGATCACACAAATAATCAACAATGGGTTTCCTCCAGTCTTGACTTTCTCCTGCATTGAATATTTCATTAATGGCTGAAACGGTGGGTCCGGTTCGGCCTCCCCTATGCCGGCAAGACTAGACATCGGCTTTTCAGAAATATGAAACACGACATGATCAACATGGTAGCCGGATGCCTGTTGTGCCAACTCATTTGCTTTCCAATTGTCATGTCTAGATATATGAGCAATGCTAAAACAATCCATAGTAGAAATTATATCTAGACATTTATTAAGATAAACATTAAGTGATTCGTCCAAACACTGAAAGACTTTGGATATTTGCTGCACCACTAGTAACGAATCACCATAAGCCTCAATATGTGTAACACCTATAGCAAGCAACATCTCTAAACTGAATAACAATGCTTCATATTCGGCTTGATTATTTGTGCAAAAATATTCTAAGCGGCATGAGGCTTCAAAAACAGCACCATGAGGAGATATGTAAACAATACCAACACCTTGGCCATTGCTACAAACTGAACCATCAAAATATAATCTCCACGGTACTAATGAGACAAGGTTTATATCAATGTCATACTTGTCATCAATCCGATGTTCAACAATAAATTTAGCAACGATTTGGCCTTTCATGGATTTTAGAGATTCATAAGCCAAATCATATTCAATCAAAGCATAAGCCCACTTGCCAATTCTACCACTAAGAATTGGCCTATGCAACATGTATTTAATGACATCGGTTTGACAAGCTACTATACAAGCACTCGACACTAAATAATGTCTCAATTTTGTGCAAGCATAATATAAGCATAGACATAGTTTCTCAATAAATGTATACCTTGTCTCGGCGTCCAACAAGCGTCTGCTCAAATATGTAATAGCATGCTCTTTTCCCTCGGTTTCTTGAGTCAAAACAACACCAATAACTTCTTATTTTGCTGCAATGTAAAGCCTGAAGGGTTCCCTATGCTTGGGTGCTTTCATCACCGGAGGAGTGCACAAATAATTCTTGATCATATCAAATGCTTCTTGCTGTTTTGCCCCCCCCCCCAAGTGAAATCAGCATCATTCTTTAACCGAAGGATAGGAGTAAACGCATCAACCTTCCCTGACAAATTAGCTATGAACCTCCTCAAGTAATTGAGCTTGCCAAGGAACTTTTGCATATCTCTCTTGCATCTTGGAGCTTCCACTTTCTGTATGGCCTCTATCTTTTTGGGATCAATCTCTACGCCATCTTCATGGATAATGAAACCCAAAAACTTACTAGCCGACACACCGAATGCACACTTCAAAGGATTCATCTTCAGTCCATACTTTTTCATTCTTTCAAAAGCTAAACGCAAATCGGCCAAGTGGGATTCAAAAACATCCGATTTGACAATAATATCATCAATATAAACTTCAAGTATGACACCGAGTAAATCATGAAAAATCAAATTCATAGCCCTTTGATATGTGGCGCCAGCATTTTTTAATCCGAATGTCATCACTGTCCACTCGAATAAACCAAGAAAACCAGGGCAATGAAAAGCTGTCTTGGACATGTCCTCTTCGGCCATAAAAATCTGATTGTATCCGGCATTACCATCTAGAAAGCTAATAACTTTATGTCCAGAAGCATCACTAATAAGCATATCGGCTATTGGCATGGGATACTCATCTTTGGGTGTAGCCCTATTCAGATCTCTGAAGTCAATGCACACCCTCAACTTGCCGGATCGTTTCTTTTCCACTGGGACAATGTTAGAAATCCACTCGGCATACCTGCAAGGTCTAATAAAATTAGCTTTAAGCAAACGACCGATCTCTTCCTTGATCCGGTCATATGTTTTTGGATTAAACTTTCTGGCCGATTGTTTATATGGTCTAAAACCAGCCTTTATAGGTAACCGATGCTCCACTAGCTCTCGGCTTAAACCTGGCATCTCATGATATTCCCACGCAAAGCAACAAACATATTCTTTCAACAGCTCGATCAACTTAGCTTTATGATCGGCTCTTAAATTTGCATTTACAAATGTAGGCCTAGGAGTTGAACCATCTCCTATATCTATCTCTTCTAATGGATCGGCCGATGTAAAACCTTGTCCTAATTTATCCATATCATCTAACTCTTCTATGGACTCATACATATCGTTCTCATTGGACCGATATTCTACAAGTCGCTTTTGTAACCACTCTGAGTTAGGATCCATTTAAACATACCATACCTTGGAGCCGATTGCATTCAGTCGGCTTTAAAGAGACGGGCACGAAACCATTCTTGGTTGCGCTGAGAAAATCGAATTTTGATAAGTCACATCCCGTCAAGCAAGTAGCATTTGGGTGTTGCCAATCCACCGATGCCTCGGCCAAAGCAACACAGGCCGAGTTATCCGCATGAATGACTTCCACTTCATCATCAACCCACTGGATCAAAAACTGGTGCATAGTGGATGGCACGCACTGGTTTGCATGAACCCAATCACGGCCTAATATGACATTGTAGTTACCTTGCACTTCAGCGACAAAGAATGCGGTAGCCAAAGTTTTACTTCCCACTATGAGCTCCACATACATCACACCTTTGGCTTCAGTTTTCTCTTTGCCTTCAAATCCATTGAGCACCATGTTGGTCTTTATCAACTCTTCATCATGCATCCCCAATTTTTTGAACACCGAATACGGCATAAGATTCACCATAGCACCACCATCAACAAGCATCCGAGTGAGCGGTGATCCATTGATATGACCTCTGAGATACAGCGGTTTCAGATGCGTTACTGGGTCTTTTGGCTTCTCGAATATTGCATTTTTAGGGCCAAAATCCAGCTGAGCCACCTCCCCTTCCTCATTGACAGCACGAAACTCAGCAGGTAAGTAATATACCTTATTGATATCCATACCTTCATGAACCGGCGTAGACTCATAGTCCAACATATCATCCTCTTCTTCAAGTGCATCCACCGATTCTGAAATTTGTCCAAGTGAAGGAGAAGTAAGAAGTGTCGCAGACGATGTAATAGTTGTCGCATCGTCCTCCTTTGGTGGCGCAGGTGCTGCTGTGATAGGTGTAGAAGCAACTGCATCTTGTATTTGCTTAGGCCTCCACACTGGTTTTGTAGGCACCATGGGCCGAGTGTCATTGAACAACTTATCCCTTTGCTTCTCGGCTTCTTGTTTTGTCATCTCTTGACTCCTTAACCTCTGTAGTTTCCTCTTTTGTGTTTTTGTCAGCCTTGGAGGACACCACTTTGGCTGAGTGTATTTAGGATCTCTCATCTTTACTTGGCTGGTGTTTCCTTCAAGGTCATTAGCCAAGTACTTTGGCGCGATAGCAAGTATCGGCTCAGTCGGATCGTTATGCATAATCGGCTGTTGTATGGCGAATGTTTCGGAGCCCAAGATGAGTGAGTCGGTATCGGTTTTTTCCTTGTCTTTGCTTGACTCGACCATTGCAGCACTTGGCGATTTAACACACCATTCTTGCTTGCCGACCCTTTTTTGATTATCTTGCACTGGCCGATTGACACCATTGTTCAAACAGCCTCGTGTGGGATAAGAAAGTTTCTCACAAACGGGCCTCCTTGGTTCTGCCCAACCCAGATGAAAAGCATAAGGGGCCATTGGGGGCTGCCTCCCTCCTCCATTGAAGTCCCCCATGTAGTATGGCACATAGGGGGGTGGCGGCATCCATGGTCCTGGCGCCCACGACCCATATGGCCTTGCATGATGCTGAAATTCTTCCCGAGGAGGTGACCTTGAGCGCTTCCAATTTGATGACCGGTTAGAACTAGAACCAGCCGCATGATTGGCATACTTGGACAACAACATATCAAAAGCTCGCTTGATTTTCTTGCGCTGCACTTTTACCTCATTCCTCTTCCACTTGCCAACTTCTGGACTCTTGGGTTTGACAAATTTAACTCGAGTATTTTCTTGCACTTGCGGTTGCCCTCCGAGTGTAGGATTCTTGATGGTGACTTTGATCACTTCCTTGCCATCGGGCTGCTTATCAAGCACAACATGTCTCCCCAAGACCTTGTTGCCCTCCTTGTCTTTCCTGGGCTCACCAATAATGACATTAGTTTTATTAGCAGATTCGGCTACCTCCGGCCGAATGAGTAGCTTCTTCCCCTCCAAATCCATGGTATTCATTGGAAAAGGTTGTTTATCAACTTGCATCTAAGAAAAGTTCAATCGTTCGTCATTAATGGCCGATTGTATCTGTCGTCGAAAAACATGGCAATCATTAGTAGCATGAGAAAAAGAATTATGATACTTGCAATAAGCGCGCCATTTCAGCTCTTCAAACGGCGGTAATCTATGAGATATTCTAATAATCTTAGCCTGCAACAAAGCATCAAATATTCTATCACACTTAGCAATGTTAAAAGTAAACTTCATCTCCTCATCACGATTCTTATGAATCGGTTTCAGATCATTGCAAGTAAAGGGTTTGGTCTTAGATGGCCAAACAAATTCAGTAGAAAAAACATCACCCTCATCGTCCGAGTGATCACTATCATATTCCACCATATTCATCTTTGGATGATCGGCTTTGTATCTATGCACTTCTTTGAGGTCTTTGCTTCGGCTTTCCTGAGCCAAAGCCCTTTGCAAGACTTGGTTGATATTTAAGAACTCATAGCCTTCTAGCTTTTCTCTAATGGGAGTTCTCAAACCACTCAGCACCAGGTCCGCCAAGTCCCTCTCGGTTATCACCAAACTAAAACACCGGTTTTTTGTTTCTCTGAATCTCTTGACGTAATCGGAGACCGATTCATCATGCTTTTATTTAATCGATGTTAGATGTGACAACTTGAGTTCATTGTCGCCGCTATAAAAGTGATCATGAAACTTCTGCTCTAGCTGCGACCAAACCCGAATGGAACCATGTGGTAAAGAAGAAAACCATGAAAATGCGGTACTAGTTAATGATAAAGGAAATAAACGCACTTTCAATTCATTCAATGAGCCTGCCTCACCTAATTGTGCTAAATATTGACTAACATGCTCCCATGTGGTTTTTGTGCCTTCTCCATTAAACTTAACAAAATCTGGAATTTTATATCCTGGAGGGCACTGGATGGCATCAAAGTACTCGGGGTACGGCTTTTGGTAAATCCGATTCCGAGGTAACTCAACTCCAAAATTCTCTCGAAGCATCTTAGCCATCTCTTCTCTAAGATTAGCTAGACCATCATCCATAGTGGACGATGAAGCTTGTGGCAGTGGCATAAGAGGAGTAGGGTTACTAGCTGCAGGTAGGAATTGTGGCATGTATGTCGACCCATAATTTGGTAGTGGTCGAGTGGTTGTAGCTGTAGGTAGGGTTTGGTTCGGCGTTGCCACCGAACCTGGCATGCTCATAATAGGGTTGATGGGTGCAGTCACAATCTGATTTGTTTGGGTAGGATAATAAGCCATCGGCACGGGAGGCGCCGATGCAATAGGTAAAGCCAGATTAGGGTTTTGCACACTAGCAGCTACACCATCATTGCCACTAGACGAGTGAGATGTATTCTTCTGAGCATTAGTATTTTCTATGAAAGTTTGGTAGACTAGATTGTTACCATCAACAATACGACTTTCAATCTCAGCCCACTGCTCAAGAGAAAAGGCAATACTTACAGAGGGTTTAACCTGCTCGGCTTGAAGAGGAGGGAACTTGATTTCTTCAATCGAAGTGATGTTGCCTTGGCGATCCTTCTTGAACTTTGCAAGGAACTCCTGCAACTCCTTCTCCTCACGCGCCTTCTTGTACTCCTCATAAACTTGGCGATGATCGGCCGATATCTCATCAAGACTAGGCTTAATGATGTTATCGACGTCTACCTCAGATGGCTTGGGAATATCAGACATGGTGGATGATGACGATTGATCTTTGTTCCCCAGCGGAGTCGCCAAAAAGTGTGTTGACACACGAACACATCACATGTACCCTCGACGCCGGGGGTGATGCACCGCAGCTCACGTCGGAGGAGACCCGACCGACAGCGCGATACGCAAGACAGTCGACGGGCGCTTTTGCAGACCCGAAACCCCGCGCACCCGGGAGGGACCCCGTCAGGGATTGCGGCGGTTATGGGCTGCCCTAGGTTGATTCTCTTGCCCCTAGAGCCTCGGGATTCGCAGCTCTCAACCACGAAGAACAACGAAGAACGAGAGAGAAAAACGATGGAGAGATAAAACGTAGATGAAAAAGTAGTATATTGATTTGTTCGATTGTGTGTTGTTCAATCGGCCATCACCCCCAACATATATAAGAGGCAGCTGGACTTCCCGTACAAGCAAAGGATTCATCTAGGCTTTCCTTACAAGAAAATTACATCAATTCACGACCTAGAGTCCTAGTTCTGGTCCCGCTTGGATTCAGCCCGAATCTAATCCAATCTTCTGTCTTGCTCCTTGCGCGGGCCATGGAATCTGCATATGACTTCCGATGGAGACGGTTCAAATATCAATTTTGTACGCTTCGATGAGGCCAACAATCCGTATGTTGATCACTTCTCCAAATAAGGCCATCTTGAATACTCCACGGGGTCATCTTTAATTTCGAGTCGGACTCGGTCATGTAGCTGACTGGACCATCCGACTCTTGTAGCATCTCTGCAGGTCGTATACTACGTCGTATGATGATGACTCCAAAAGCAAAGTTGACCCTTTCGACGTTACGAATAACTTTCATGTTGAACACTTCTTCATCCGAGTCCATCTAGATAATCATTTGAGCCCATCGTCAGCTTCTGGTCGGATTGGCCTTGACAGTTTCCACCCAGCAAGCTCTTTCCCAGCATGCTTTTCAGCCCCGGCAAGGTCTTCGCCCGCAAGCTTTTCCCCCCGGCAAGCTTTCCTCCCCGGAAAGGTTTCACACCGGCAATCTTCTCCGCTGGCAAGCTTTCCACGCCGGCAAGCTTCTCCGCCGGCAAGCTTTCCACGCCGGCAAGCCCTCACATCGGTAAGGTTTTACCCCGGCAAGGTTTCATTCAGCCGGCAAAGGCCGAATACTTTCTCACTCAAGGCCGCCCCGCAAAGTGTTGCCTCTAACTTTTGCATACGAACCCGGATTCGTGACCATGCCAAAATCTGGTGTCAACAACATGTTTATTCATAAGAGGCTGAATCAGGAACGATGAACTAATCATATTTACAAAAACAAGAGAGGTCGAGTTCATACCAGCTTTTCTCATCTCAATCAGTCCATCATATATCGTCATAATTGCCTTTCACTTGCACGACTGAACGATGTGGATAATAATAATAGTGCACGTGCATTGGACTAAGCTGGAATCTGCAAGCCTTCAATAAACAGGAGAAGGCAAGGCAATATGGGCTCTTTTGTTAGATCAACAATAATGCATATAAGAGCCACTTCAACAATTTAATTATGATCTTCTCCTATCGACCCCCAAAGAAAAGAAAAGAAATAAAACTATTTACAAGGAAAAGCTCCCAACAAGAAAAAGAAGAACATGAAATCTTTTTGGGTTTCTTTTTTAATTACTACTACAAGCATGGAAACTAAAACTAACTAAAAGCTACAACTAATTTTTTTGGGTTTTCTTAAGGTTTTATTAAGCACACAAGAAGAAAGCAATAAAAGGAAATAAACTAGCATGGATAATACAGTAAAAAAGTATGAGCACCGACATCTAGCAATGAGTGTGTGAACATAAATGTAATGTCGGTGAGAAATACGTACTCCCCCAAGCTTAGACTTTTGGCCTAAGTTGGTCTAATGCCACGGATGGCCTGGCGGATATCCAAAGTTGTACTTGGGGTCGTACTGAGATGCAGCAGTCATTGCATCGTGGGCTGCAGCTTGGAGGCGAGCTATCTCAGCTCTCCTCTTATAATCCTCCGCCTCCTCTCTAGTTATAAAATATCTCCCTTTTGTCTGAAAATCAAAGAAAGTAGAAGCAGGGAGAGCGACATGATAGGTGCGTCGTCTGTCAAACATTAGTCAGTACCGGAGGAACTGATCGTTCCTCTCAACAAACTGATGACGAACAATATCCTCGTAATCCAAATAAGAAGGAGGCAACTCAATATCATCCTCACATATGATTATACCAAGAAAATTAGCTATGCGGGTTGCATAAATTCCACCAAATAAATCTTCATTAAATCTATTAAGATGCAACCCCTACGTGCAACAATGGCTCCCAAATTATAAGATTTATCTCCTAACACAACACTCCTAAGAATACTGAGGTCAGGCACACACATGTGACATGCTTCATCTTTACCACTAATGCATCTACCTATGAGGAGAGCAAAATAATGTATAGCAGGAAAATGAATGCTCTCTATGGTAGCTTGTGTTATATCTCTAGATTCCCCCACAGTTATACTAGCAAGAAATTCCCTAAATTCAGATTTGCGAGGTTCACTAGTACTACCCCATTGTGGACGTTTGCAAGCAGTGGTAAAGTCCTCTAAGTCCATAGTGTAAGAATTTTCATAAAGATCAAACAGGACGATTTGAGAATTACGCGAGGATGAAAATTCAAACCTCCTCACAAAGGAGCTAGTGAGATAGTGGTACTGATGGCATTTTTCTTCCTCGAAGCTCACAAGATCAGCGTTACGCAAATATGCGTTAAATTCTTCCTTAATTCCCGCACGATCCATAAAGTTCTCTGAAGGCCATTCACAAGGACCCACTAGAGCGTCTCTTGGTGGCTCTTCATCAGCATCACGCATTGCAAGCTTGGGTCCTTGCTTCCTTGAAGAACCACCTTGGTACATTTTCCTAAGCATATTTCTTCCTCTGAAAAATTTCTGAAATTTTTAGTAACTTCAAATAAAAGTAAACCAAACTTAATAAAATTGATAGCAACTACTCCCACAAGTGCCTAGAGGCAATATCATGCATCAAAACTACTTTTGACCATATAAATTTAACATGCAACCTCAAGAACAGGGTCACCTAAGCAGCAAAAATATGCAATGAATAAAGCACTAGAACAAAAACTAATTGGACCAATTGAGGAGTCACATACCAAGGAACAATCCCCCATCAGTTTTGTGAGAGGTGCTTTGAGCAAGGAGATCAAAAATCGCAGCAAAATGAGCTAGAACTCGTGCTTGAGCTGGATATTGGTGTTTGTGGGAGGAAGAAGAAGTGTGTGGGTGCAGGAATAAGTAGACCGACTCCTGCCTGCATCTACTACTATTACTCCACACATCGATCGCTATCCAGTATGCATCTAGAGTATTAAGTTCATAAGAACAGAGTAACGCCTTAAGCAAGATGACATGATGTAGAGGGATAAATTCATGCAATATGATGTAAACCCCATCTTGTTATCCTCGATGGCAACAATACAATACGTGCCTTGCTGCCCCTACTGTCACTGGGAAAGGACACCGCAAGATTGAACCCAAAGCTAAGCACTTCTCCCATTGCAAGAAAGATCAATCTAGTAGGCCAAACCAAACTAATAATTCGAAGAGACTTGCAAAGCTAACCAATCATACATAAAAGAATTCAGAGAAGATTCAAATAGTGTTCATAGATAAACTTGTTCATAAACCCACAATTCATCGGTCTCAACAAACACACCGCAAAAGAAGATTACATCGAATCTCCACAAGAGAGGGGGAGAACTTTGTATAGAGATCCAAAAAGAGAGAAGAAGCCATCTAGATAATAACTATGGACCCGAAGGTCTGAGGTAAACTACTCACACTTCATCGGAAGGGCCATGGTGTTGATGTAGAAGCCCTCCGTGATCGACGCCCCCTCTGGCAGACCTCCAGAACAGGCCCCAAGATGGGATCTCGTGGATACAGAAAGTTACGGTGGTGGAATTAGGGTTTTGGCTCAGTACCTGATCGTTTGGGGGTACGTAGGTATATATAGGAGGAAGAAGTACGTCGGTGGAGCAAAAGGGGGCCCATGAGGGTGGAGGGCGCCCCCTACATCGTGGCTTCCCTGTTGGTTGCTTGACGTAGGGTCCAAGTCTCCTGGATCTTGTTCGTTCCAAAAATCACGTTCCCGAAGGTTTCGTTCCATTTGGACTCTGTTTGATATTCCTTTTCTTCAAAACCCTAAAATAGGCAAAAAAAACAGTAATTCTGGGCTGGGCCTCCGGTTAATAGGTTAGTCCCAAAAATAATATAAAAGTGTATAATAAAGCCCAATAATGTCCAAAATAGAAGATAATATGGCATGGAGCAATCAAAAATTATAGATACGTTGGAGACGTATCAAGCATCCCCAAGCTTAATTCCTGCTCGTCCTCGAGTAGGTAAATGATAAAAACAGAATTTTTGATGTGGAATGCTACTTGGCATGATTTCAATGTAATTCTTCTTAATTGTGGCATGAATATTCAGATCCAAAAGAATCAAGATAAAAGTTTAATATTGACATAGAAATAATAATACTTCAAGCATACTAACTAAGCAATTATGTCTTCTCAAAAATAACATGGCCAAAGAAAGTTCATCCCTACAAAATCTTATAGTTTAGTCATGATCCATTTTCGTCACACAAGAATGCTCTCATCATGCACAACCCTGATGACAAGCCAAGCAATTGTTTCATACTTTAGTAATCTCAAACTTCATAAACCTTCATGCAATACATGAGCGTGAGCCATGGATATAGCACTATGGGTGGAATAGAGTATAATGATGGGGGTTATGTGGAGAAGACAAAAAAGGAGAAAGTCTCACATCAATGAGGCTAATCAATGAGCTATGGAGATGCCCATCGATTGATGTTAATGCAAGGATTAGGGATTGCCATGCAACGGATGCACTAGAGCTATAAATGTATGAAAGCTCAACAAAAGAAACTAGTGCGTGTGCATCCAACTTGCTTGCTCACTATGACCTAGGGCACTTGAGGATGCCCATTGTTGGAATATACATGCCAAGTTCTATAATGAAAAATTCCCACTAGTATATGAAAGTGACAAAACAAGAGACTCTCTATCATGAAGATCATGGTGCTACTTTGAAGCACAAGTGTGGAAAAAAAGATAGTAGCATTGTCCCTTTTCATTTCTCTTTTTTTTGGGCCTTCCTTTTTTGGCCTTTCTTTTTCTTTTTTATTGGGACAATGCTCTATTAAAGGATGATCATCACACTTCTATTTATTTACAATTCAATGATTACAACTCGATACTAGAACAAGGTATGACTCTATATGAATGCCTCCGGCGGTGTACCGGGATATGCAATGAATCAAGAGTGACATGTATGAAAGAATTATGAATGGTGGCTTTGCCATAAATACGATGTCAACTACATGATCATGCAAAGCAATATGACAATGATGAACGTGTCATGATAAACAGGATGGTGGAAAGTTGCATGGCAATATATCTCGGAATGGCTATGGAAATGCCATAATAGGTTGGTATGGTGGCTGTTTTGAGGAAGATATAAGGAGGTTTATGTGTGAAAGAGTGTATCATATCACGGGGTTTGGATGCACCGGCGAAGTTTGCACCAACTCTCAATGTGAGAAAGGGCAATGCACGGTACCGAAGAGGCTAGCAATGATGGAAAGGTGATAGTGCGTATAATCCATGGACTCAACATTAGTCATAAAGAACTCACATACTTATTGCAAAAATCTACAAGTCATCAAAAACCAAGCACTACACGCATGCTCCTAGGGGGATAGATTGGTAGGAAAAGATCATCGCTGGTCCCCGATCGCCACTCATAAGGAGGACAATCAAAGAACACCTCATGTTTCAAATTTGTTACATAATGTTTACCATACGTGCATGCTACGGGACTTGCAAACTTCAACACAAGTATTTCTCAATTTCACAACTACTCACCTAGCACAACTTTAATATCACTACCTCCATATCTCAAAACAATCATCAAGCATCCAACTTCTCTAAGTATTCAAAACACTCATAAGAAATTTTTTACTAATCTTGAATACCTAGTATATTAGGATTATTTAAGAAAATTACCATGCTATTTAAGACTCTCAAAATAATCTAATCGAAGCATGAGAGATCAATAGTTTCTATAAAACAAATCCACCACCGTGCTCTAAAAGATATAAGTGAAGTACTAGAGCAAAACTATATAACTCAAAAGATATAAGTGAAGCACATAGAGTATTCTAATAATTTCTGAATCATGTGTGTCTCTCTCAAAAGGTGTGTACAGCAAAGATGATTGTGGTAAATTAAAAAGAAAAGACTCAAATCATACAAGATGCTCCAAGCAAAACACATATCATGTGGTGAATAAAAATATAGCTCCACGTAAAGTTACCGATGGAAGTAGACGAAAGAGGGGATGCCTTCCGGGGCATCCCCAAGCTTTGGCTTTTAGGTGTCCTTACTAGACCATAAAGGCGCGCGTTGCAGCGCCCGCCGACCTTAGAGACATTTTTACAGAATAATAAGACATCTTAATGAAAGAATGATAGAACTATATGAGAAAATTTAGATATTGGACTATTTGGAACCATCACAATTTTGTTATATCTCCCACAATATTATTTAATTATATCTTCAAAATATAAATAACCATCCATCTAATTTCAGATTATGGGGCCAGTACAAAAGTAAGTTGTAATATGTGCAAAAACTGGCCAAAATGAACTCATCCTTCACATGCATCATAGAAAGAGAACATCTTCACATGAGTTGCCACACCATTCTATCTAGAGAGAAACATAATAATATCTAGGGGATTTGGACTATATACATACATAAAGAACACATATTCATATTCTTTTCCTAAAACTCCCGAATTACAGATTTCCGTAAAAAGACAGTAATCTTGGAAAACTCTCAATTATTTTAAAGACAATCGTTCAAAGAAATCAAAATTTTGATCAAATTTTGTTTAATTTTAGCAAATCATATAAAAAATGAAAAATACAGGTATGTATTTGGTTCTACCGGTGGTGGCCAGAAAAAGCATCAAGAGTTGGTTGTGTAGTATATATAGATCTCTCTTGTGACGTGTGAAATGTGAGGGGAACATGACTACTCCATCCGTTCCAAAATATAAGTCTTTTTAAAGATTCCACTACAGACTACATACAAATGTATATAGACATACTTTACAGTGTAGATTCACTCATTTTGTTCCGTATGTAGTCCGTACTGGAATCTCTAAAAAGACTTATATTTAGGAACGGAAAAAGTACATGAGTACTTGCGTCAGGCTAGATATAAATTTAAATAAATTTATCGTTCAATAATATGTAGACCGGCGACCAGCCGACCGAGGAATCTCTCGTACGTGTGTAGGGCCAGAAAGAGGCTCGCAAGGAAGATGTGTTATCCCCCGTTGAGTAACACCAGGCCAGGTCCGGCCCATCTTTTACTTCCAGCCCGATCGACCATAACAGGCCTAGGTAAGTTTGTGGAGCAGTGGCCCTAGAAACATCAGGCGAGGCTCGAGGACAACTGATCGATCTAATCAAACGGTCACAAACGTCAAAACGCTGTGAGCAGCCGTAGCTCGCTTAGTTATATTGTTTCTTAATATTATCTTGGGGGTGCCATGGGCATCCCCAAGCTTAGTCTCTTTCCATTCCTTGTTCCATAATCCATCAAATCCTTACCCAAAACTTGAAAACTTCACAACACAAAACTTAAAGTAAAAAATCTTGTGAGCTCCGTTAGGGAAAGAAAATAAAAGACCACTTCAAGGTACTGTAATGAACTCATTATTTATTTATATTGGTGTTAAACCTACTGTATTACAACTTCTCTATGGTTTATAAACTATTTTACTAGCCATAGATTCATCAAAATAAGCAAACAACACGCGAAAAACAGAATCTGTCAAAAAACAGAATAGTCTGTAGTAATCTGTAGCTAGCGCAAGATCTGGAACCCCAAAAATTCTAAAATAAATTTCTGGACGTGAGGAATTTATCTATTAATAATCTGCAAAAAGAATTAACTAAATATCACTTTCCAAATAATATCTCCCTTTTGTCTGAAAATCAAAGAAAGTAGAAGCAGGGAGAGCGACGTGATAGGTGCGTCGTCTGTCAATGATTAGTCGGTACTGGAGGAACTGATCGTTCCTCTCAACAAACTGATGACGAACAATAGCCTCGTAATTCAAATAAGAAGGAGGCAACTCAATATAATCCTCACATATGATTATACCAAGAAAATTAGCTATGCGGGTTGCATAAATTCCACCAAAGAAATCTCCATTAAATCTATTAAGATGCAACCTACGTGCAACAATGGCTCCCAAATTATAAGATTTATCTCCTAATACAACACTCCTAAGAATACTGAGGTCAGGCACACACATGTGACATGCTTCATCTTTACCATTAATGCATCTACCTATGAAGAGAGCAAAATAATGTATAGCAGGAAAATGAATGCTCCATATGGTAGCTTATGTTATATCTCTAGATTCCCCCACAGTTATACTAGCAAGAAATTCCCTAAATTCAGATTTGCGAGGTTCACTAGTACTACCCCATTGTGGAAGTTTGCAAGCAGTGGTAAAGTCCTCTAAGTCCATAGTGTAAGAATTTTCATAAAGATCAAACAAGACGATTTGAGAATTACGCGAGGATGAAAATTCAAACCTCCTCACAAAGGAGCTAGTGAGATAGTGGTACTGACGGCATTTTTCTTCCACGAAGCTCACAAGATCAGCGTTACGCAAATATGCGTTAAATTCTTCCTTAATTCCCGCTCGATCCATAAAGTCCTCTGAAGGCCATTCACAAGGACCCACTAGAGCGTCTCTTGGTGGCTCTTCATCAGCATCACGCATTGCAAGCTTGGGTCCTTGCTTCCTTGAAGAACCAGCTTGGTACATTTTCCTAAGCATATTTCTTCCTCTGAAAAATTTCTGAAATTTTTAGTAACTTCAAATAAAAGTAAACCAAACTTAATAAAATTGATAGCAACTACTCCCACAAGTGCCTAGAGGCAATATCATGCATCAGAACTACTTTTGACCATATAAATTTAACATGCAACCTCAAGAACAGGGTGACCTAAGCAGCAAAACTATACAATGAATAAAGCACTAGAACAAAAACTAATTGGGCCAATTGAGGAGTCACATACCAAGGAATAATCCCCCCATCAGTTTTGTGAGAGGTGCTTTGAGCAAGGAGATCGAAAATCGCAGCGAAATGAGCTAGAACTCATTCTTGAGCTGGATATTGGTGTTTGTGGGAGGAAGAAGAAGTGTGTGGGTGCAGGAATAAGTGGAGGAGGGCCACCGTGGGCCCACGAGGCAGGGGGCGCGCCCAGGAGGTAGGGCATGCTGCTACCTCTTGAGCACTTGTGTTGGTTTTCCCTTAAAGAGGAAAGGGTGGTGCAGCAAAGTAGCGTAAGTATTTACCTTAGTTTTTGAGAACCAAGGTATCAATCCAGTAGGAGGCTACGCGCCAGTCCCTCGCACCTACACAAAACAAATAAATCCTCGCAACCAACATGCTAAGGGGTTGTCAATCCCTACACGGTCACTTACGAGAGTGAGATCTGATAGATATGATAAGATAATATTTTTGGTATTTTTATGATAAAGATGCAAAGTAAAATAAAAGGCAATGAAAATAACGAAGTATTGGAAGATTAATATGATGAAGATAGACCCGGGGGGCATAGGTTTCACTAGTGGTTTCTCTCAAGAGCATAAGTATTTTACGGTGGGTGAACAAATTACTGTTGAGCAATTGACAAAATTGAGCATAGTTATGAGAATATCTAGGTATGATCATGTATATAGGCATCACGTCCAAGACAAGTAGACCGACTCCTGCCTGCATCTACTACTATTACTCCACACATCGACCGCTATCCAGCATGCATCTAGAGTATTAAGTTCATAAGAACAGAGTAACGCCTTAAGTAAGATGACATGATGTAGAGGGATAAATTCATGCAATATGATGTAAACCCCATCTTGTTATCCTCGATGGCAACAATACAATACGTGCCTTGCTGCCCCTACTATCACTGGGAAAGGACACCGCAAGATTGAACCCCGCTAAGCACTTCTCCCATTGCAAGAAAGATCAATCTAGTAGGCCAAACCAAACTAATAATTCGAAGAGACTTGCAAAGATAACCAATCATACATAAAAGAATTCAGAGAAGATTCAAATATTTTTCATAGATAAACTTGATCATAAACCCACAATTCACCAGTCTCAACAAACACACCGCAAAAGAAGATTACATCGAATAGATCTCCACAAGAGAGGGGGAGAACTTTGTATTGAGATCCAAAAAAAGAGAAGAAGCCATCTAGATAATAACTATGGACCCGAAGGTCTGAGGTAAACTACTCACACTTCATCGGAAGGGCTGTGGTGTTGATATAGAAGCCCTCCGTGATCGATGCCCCCTCCGGCGGAGCTCCAGAACAGGCCCCAAGATGGGATCTCGTGGATACAGAAAGTTACGGTGGTGGAATTAGGGTTTTGGCTCCGTATCTGATCGTTTGGGGGTACGTAGGTATCTATAGGAGGAAGAAGTACGTCGGTGGAGCAAAAGGGGCCCATGAGGGTGGAGGGCGCGCCTGGGGGGAGGGTAGGTGCGCCCCCTACCTCGTGGCTTCCCTGTTGGTTGCTTGACGTAGCCATAGATTCGTCAAAATAAGCAAACAACACGCGAAAAACAGAATCTGACAAAAACGGAACAGTCTGTAGTAATCTGTATCTAGCGCAAACCCCAAAAATTCTAAAATAAATTTCTGGACGTGAGTAATTTATCTATTAATAATCTGCAAAAAGAATTAACTAAAGATCACTTTCCAAATAAAAATGGCAGCAGTTCTCGTGAGCGTTAAAGTTTCTGGTTTTTTACAGCAAGATTAACAAGACTTTCCCCAAGTCTTCCCAACGGTTCTACTTGGCAAAAACACTAATTAAAAACAAAAAACACAACCAAAACAGAGGCTAGATAAATTATTATTACTAAACAGGAGCAAAAATCAAGGAATAAAAATAAAATTGGGTTCCCTCCCAACAAGCGCTATCGTTTAACGCCCCTAGCTAGGCATAAAAGGCAAGGATAGATCTAAGTATTGCCATCTTTGGTAGGCAATCCATAAGCGGATCTCATAATATATTCATAAGGTAATTTAATTTTCTTTCTAGAAAAGTGTTCCATGCCTTTCCTTAACAGAAATTGGAATCTAATATTTTCTTCCTTCATATCAACAATTGCACCAATCATTCTAAGGAAAGGTCTACCAAGAATAATAGGACTTGAAGGATTGCAATCTATGTCAAGAACAATAAAATCTACGGGCACATAGTTCCTATTTGCAACAATAAGAACATCATTAATTCTTCCCATAGGTTTCTTAATAGTGGAATCTGCAAGGTGCAAGTTTAAAGAGCAATCATCAAAATCACGGAAACCTAACAAATCACACAAACTCTTTGGAATCGTGGAAACACTAGCACCCAAATCACACAAAGCATAGCATTCATGATCTTTAATTTTAATTTTAATAGTTGGTTGCCACTCATCATAAAGTTTTCTAGGGATATGTCGTGGATTTGTCACGGCAGATGTCCTTAGTGTCAGGACTTAGTCGCGAGGCCAACGCATCTATGTGGTAGCTTGAGAGGGGTTGAGCGGAATTGAGAGACGCAACATAAGACAAGGATTTAGACAGCTTCGGGCCCCGGGAAACATCATCCGGTAAGAACCCTACATGCTGTTTGTGCTAAATCTCATTATGCTCATGAGAGAGTCGCCGCGTAAGCCGGCTCCCCCTTTGTGTCTAGCCCTAGAGATTATTTTCTCTCCCTCTTTCGGGAGCCCTGTCCTCCTTATATATGTTGAAGGGGCGGGTTACATGTGGAGTCCTAGTAGGACTAGGAATAGTCTATCCTTTCTGACAAGTTGAATACAACTCTGGGTCTTGCTTCCTCGCAAAGGAAATATTCGTCATCCCTTTCCCCTTAAGCCGGCCCACCAGAGTATAAGCCGGCCTGCTGGGCCTTGGCCCTTGTCGTCCGTCTGATCCGCCTGCCGGGTCTCCGGTGAGTCACAATGTCCAGGCGGGTTACATGTAAACCGCCATGTCCGGGCGGATCTCCAGTGAGTTGCCAAGCTCCAGCCAGGTCTCTGGTGAGTCGCCAAGCCCGGCCGGGTCATACCGCGGGGTATATCCCCGACATTAGCCCCCAGTTTAATTTGGATTTATCCATGTTAAACTGATCCTGTAAAATAAACATAAGAACAAACTTGATAGGTTGCACTTTGGGTTAAATATTTTCCTGAACCAGCACCTGATCATCTTTAAGTCCTTGTCATTTCTTCCTGGATGCATACTCAAAGATCTTATAGCAAATCTCTTTTAACAAATATGTCCAAACCTTGCCAATGCAAAAAAACCATATACTTCTTTTGAGAAATCCGGGTCAATAGGCCAGCTTCAGAGCGAATTTGCAGACATTGGTATCTTATAGAGAAATATTGTAATAAATAATCCACTTGAATCGGCTTCCAAAGTGCCGGCTTAAAAAATATTGGTCTTGAAAAACTCATTTGACTTTCAGCCAGCTTGTAGAACTTGTCGGTTTATCATTGCCAAAATATCCGGTTTTTAATATTGATAGCACCGGGTCATAATTGTTGCCGACACCGGGTCATAGTTATTGGTAACGCTGGGTCAATCTGGCTTACTCAAAACTGAGCATTTGAAGATTTTTCTCCCTTATATCCATATTACCTGTAGCCCCCCAAGTCTTGAGCAGAAACAAAGTGATGACTTAAGACTTGCTTCAATATAAATACTGCCACTTTGAAGAAATCTATGTTGTTCATCTTAGTCACTAGTAAAGACTGAATACTCCATATATGTAGCCCCCAAGTGTCGGGTTGTTATGAAATAATGAGCAGGGACTTTATAAATATGATCATATAGACTTGAACAACAACGTGTAGCCCCCAAGGGCCGGCTCAGTAAGATAACACTGACATGGGACTTTATATATACTTCTTTGAAAAGAACATCATATGATGTAACCCCCATCATGGGGCTTGAACTCACATTCACAAGGTTAAGAGCTTTGTGCTTTACCAACTGAGCAGTGGACCCTTCAATATAATGAAATAAAACTTGTGTACCTTGAATTGTTGACAGGAGCAATTGGTAGCCCCAAAGGGCCGGCTCATTATGATGTGATGAGTCGGATCTTCAATAAGGCTAGTAAAATTGTCTTTGCATTCGCCCCCAAGTGCCATAGTGCATGCTGGCAGTGACATGGGACTTGCATATTTGATATAATCTCAAACTGAATAATGTAGCCCCCAAGTGCCGGGTTGTAAGCCTGCAGCAACTCAGGACTATTCTTTCCATTGTAGGATAAATCATATCCATTGATAAAATAATAGCCATTGCGCCAAAGCGACTTTGAATACCTTATCTGCTGACAAGTAAATCCGGAGTTTAAATACCCGGCGGCTCTTGGCCGATGGCGATTTAATATGCCTCCATTGTAAGCCGGAATTCTTATAACCCGACGTCTTATAGCCTTTGAAAAAATCAAGAATTAATAACCCTTTTGAGACACCAATTTCAATCTTTGATGATGGGCTGGAACTTAATCATTTATGTAAGTCACAGCTCTATAAATCCTGCACAGAGTTTAAACAACATATGCCCTGGCGACTTAACGTCAAAAACCAGGGCGGGTAACTACTCAAATGTAGTCTTATCCTGCACATAAGTAAATCACAAGATCCCCTGGCGGTTTACCGCAGGGCGGATCATAATATCCCACATATAACCATTGTGATATTTAATTTGTACTGCTGGTTTACATGACCTGTGCAGTAAGGGTGATAACCCAATCCTTAGAAGCCAATACTTCCAAATATATGATGATTGTCACATGCTGGTGACTTATCATCCAAAGCCAAGCTGGGTTTAAACGAAACCACGCTTATATGCTTCAGATATGAGCAAAAAGTCTCAAAACCCAAAAGATTGTTTGCAAAAACTTAAACCAAATAAAAATCGAGGTTTCTGATTCGAATACGATCAGTAAACCATTCCAAAGGGGTTAAGCTAGGATTCGAATACGATCATGTAGCCCCCAGTGGCTTTGGCGTTGCGCCGATCAAGAGGGTACCGACAACTATGTTCTCTTTGGTTCGAATACGACCTATGTTTGAACAGGAAGCCCCCAAATGACCTTGAGAGGTTTTTAACGACCCTGATTCGAATACGATCCAAGTCGGACCAAAAGGGGTTAAGCTATGATTCGGATACGATCAAGAAGCCCCCTAGTGAGTTTGGCTTTGCGCGGATCAAAAAGGGTTACGACAGCTATGTTCTGTTTGGTTCGAATATGACCTATGTTTGAACAGGAAGCCCCCAAGTGACCTGTAAATGTGGCTATGAGCCGGATCAAAGGGTAATCATAGCTTAGCTCAATAAGCCGGAAGCCCCCAAGTGATATATTTCTGAGCTGTGCTCGCCGGGTGCCTATGTTTGTGTTTTGCTGTGCAACAAACTCTCTTTGGTCCCTGTAATTTTTCCTGAAAACTCGAACTTGCGAGAGATGAATTCTTTTTAAACCGGAATTTCTTAAACCGGATTTTAGAGCTTCAGAGCTTTGTGGGAGACATATTTCCCTTGAACCGGATTGTAAACCGGATATTTGAGAGCTTTCAGTGAGACTGACTTCCCTTGAGCCGGATTTTAAACCGGAATCCTTTCTGATGACCTGAAACTTCTTCATTTGAGCCGGGATTTTGTAACGGTCATATACTTTCTAAACCGGAAATGTTCCGACGGCCTTTAAATTTTCATCAATATAACAGTAGCCTCTGGGACCGGGTTATCTTTCCCTCCATCATCCTGGGGTTCTTAAATTTGCTGAAACTGGCAAGATTTGCTGAGTCATGTCATCGTAGCCCCCGAGTCTCAAGGTGACTCAAGGAGCTGGCTTGAGATTCTCCATATTTGACCGTGATATAAACCGGCATATAGCTGAATAGCAGAACGCTTGTAATATGTTAAAGCTGGAAGCAAGGTGGCAAGTTAGCGATCTTCGCAACACTCATTGTATATCCTTGGCATTTGATAACGCAATATGAATCCATGGAAACTTTGAAGTCGATTGTGGCGGGTTATAAATGACTCCGTATGATTTGTGTCAATAATCCGGCCAGCGGTTCATCCCAGCTGGTTGTTTGATGTCTAACCAAACTGTTGTAGCGGCGACTCGTGCGCATGTCCATTGAGTCATCCATCGCAGACGGCGGTCAATAAACAACTCATGCAGACAGGTGCGGCCCGGAGTGTTGATGTAGACCAGGTCGCGAGAGACGGACGACAAAGATGACAATCGGCCGCGACGTTGTAAACCGGCGTGGACGGGCGAGTTAGCCACATCATATTGATGTAAACCGGTCTGCAGAATGGCGGCTTGCACATATATTCATCGAGCTTGATGGCATGGTAAGATATTAGCGCCTTTTAATGGTGACGCGAGTTATTCATCAATGACACAGCCATAGCTTTTGCAGTAAATAATTGTCCTGCATAAACAATATTACAGACCAAGACAAAGATAAACTGCTTTTTGACAAAAATAATATGTGCTAATAAAATATATTTTAGATCGATATCACCTGATGTGTTTAGGTCGAAAATAATTTGCCATGAAGCTGATGATCACTAGGTGAAACTGAAATCACTCACGGGTGAATCAGCCGCGGGAGCAGACGGATGAATCGGTTGTCGCGTTATAAGCCGGCACGAGCAAGTTACTCGCAGGCGCGGTCTCAGCCAGCTGATGTAAACCGGGTCGTAAAGACGGCATTTTGCACGCATCCATTCACCGTGTAATACGGCATGGATGAACACCGGGCAGAATGTTGCCCGTGCGTGCTCCGTACCCATGATATGAGCCACTTTCGTCATGACTAATTATCCTGCATAAAAGGTATTGCAGACTAGAGTAAATTGTTCTCAAAATTAAAAAAAAATGTATCAATAAAAAACTGACTGGATGTATTTAACCTGATATGTTTAGCCGTATTAATTATCTGTCGTGATGTTGATGATCCGGCCGCGATATATAAGCCGGCGCGAACGAGCAAGTTGTCCTGCTCGTCGTAAGCCGGTATGGGCGAGCGAGTTGATCACAGGTGTTGTAAGCCGGCACGGACGAGAGAATCGGCCGCAGGTGCGGACGGATGTAAACCGAACTGCGGGGGCGGTGACTTGTACGCGTATCCATCAGCAACATGACACGGACGAATGCCAGTGCAGAGTTATACTGGTGCACACTCCATATCCGCTGTATAATACCCTTGTCCTGAATGACTATCCTGTGTAAAAATATTACGGGATAAAATAATTGTTTTCAGATGAAATAATGTATGTGATGAAAAAATAAAGGAAAAATAGCACCTGATATTTGTTATCAGGTGAACACGGACACTGGCGCCGTATAATGCTGGATGTAGTTAGACAGATTGTTGTCCGAGTACTGGTACTCCCGTACCATGGCCTTCACCAGGATAGCAATAAGTGCCTTGCTTTAATCCTTGCGCAATTTTTGTTCTGGCGGCTCATGAGTCGAACGGATAGGACAAAGGGCACGCAGCACCCTGCCATGCACGCGGGAAGCACTGCTGCGCTCCTCTCTTCCTTTTTTGACAGAAGCAAACTTTTGAGTTGGTACTCTCTCCTGAATCCACGTTGTCTTTCTCTTTGCAAACTTCATAATCCCATAATCAGCTTAACATTTGGCATCCTTTATCCATTGACTATCTGAAGAAAACCGCTCAGCAGCTGTATGGCTAGCAAACTCGACAAAACCATAACCCTGAAGCAGTCCATTGTACTTGTTTCGGATAAACTGAACAGATTGGACCTCCCCGTATTGGTGAAGTAGCAGCAGATTTAGAATACAGCGTCTTCAAATCACGCGGAGTAGTAGCGGCCACTCAGGAGACAGGCACGCGGGCAGCTGTGGTGCGACAGACCCAGCGGGAGGCCAATGCGCGGGTGCCGGGTTGGATCCGGAGGCGTGTGACGCGGCGGCGACTCTGTCTGGCCGCAGCGAAGTTGGTCCACAGCAAGTGGCTCCGCAGCACAGGCGCGCCGGCGGAGGCTATCGACTCACCGCGAGGTCGTGTGAGGGCGGTTCATACCAAATGTGGAATGGCGACTCAGTAGTCAAGCGGTCCGGGAGGTTCAATGGACGGCGACTCAAGATAGCGACCGCCGCCAACTTGGCTCAGCGCGGGGACGTTTCAACCGAGTGAGGAAACGACGGAGTTCTGGCGCGGACTGACAAGAGGCCTCCTGCAATGCGGTCCGGCTTGAAGTCTGGTCGAAGACGACGCCGAAGTGGCGCAGTCCAGCTTGAGGCCGTAGCACGAGCGTCTCAAGGCGCATCCGGAAGGCAGAGTGAGGCCAGGGGGCTCGCGACAGCGGAGGCGACATGAAGGTGAAGCCAACTTGCAGCAAGGTCGAACAGGGCGACGGCCCGGCTGAGAAAGCAATGCGCGAGGGCAGCGGCGGCTTGCGGCAACGGCGAGGTGGCGTTGCAACCCGTGACCAGCAGGCGCGTCAGGAGCAGCGTGGAGGCGGCCAGGTGAGGCGGCGCGGCCGGCCCGATAGTTTTTTTTTGAAGCGAAACC